>NC_030427.2:15058710-15093710 GCF_001660625.3 Ictalurus punctatus | reverse complement strand
TGTCAGCGAAAATGTTTATCAATGTCCTAGAATATTTAAATATGGATT
This sequence comes from Ictalurus punctatus, assembly GCF_001660625.3. NCBI lineage: Eukaryota > Metazoa > Chordata > Actinopteri > Siluriformes > Ictaluridae > Ictalurus > Ictalurus punctatus. The sequence goes on along the minus strand of NC_030427.2, from coordinate 15,093,662 downwards.
AAAACATGTTGTTTAGGATTCTCTTTGTAGACACACCGCTAATGTTTGGATGTTTGATGGGGTGTTGGCTAGTGTTAATGAAAAACTAGTGAATGAGATGATCTAAAATTGACTATATGAATAAAGTTATCATGTCCATCTCTGTTTGTGGTGATGAGTTATTTCTGCATGATGCATAGTTTTGAGTTGTTGTTAGTTACTAATCCAAATAAAATGTCAAATCATGTAAAAAAAAATAATAATTAATAAATCAATGACTCATATAAAAATGAGAGCATTTCCTGGATCATTTCCCAAAGCCCTAATAAAATAAGCCAAACTCTTAACATGGGTAAATATCTACATGTATATGTAAACAAGTAATTCTTTATAGATGACTAAAATTTCCTTCTGATTACGTGATGACTCTTTCCACTTATTAGTCCTTTAAAGCAACATTTTGACATTTTTAGCATCTTCTTATGCCAGAAAAGCAAATTGCAAACCAAGTATGACATGTGAGTTACCTTTTTCTCAGCCTCAAACACCACACCCACAGGCTACAGAACATATTATATCTTTTGTACACTTTTCTGACCACACGCTTCAGAATCTTAGTGAGGTTTTTTTTGTATGTGTGTGTTTTTTCTTAACATCCTGTTCTGTCAACAAGGGAAATTGTAAGCCCTTTACTGAAACCGTGTATGACAGGTGAGCCGTCTCAGCCTCAGACACTCCACCCATGGGCCGCAGAGCTTCTAACATCTTCGGTAGACTTTTCTGGCCACAAGCTTCAGAATCTTGAAGATTCTGAATCTCCATGCTTCCAAATATAAGAAGAGAAGTTCTGTGCACTGATTTTCAGTGGGAAAAAAACTTTTGAACATGGTGACACTTGACTCAAGATTTAGTCGCTGAAAAAAAAAGTTTTCTGTGTTCAGAATTATGTTTAAGAGTTTTATCATGAGAAGATATCACATGTTTACAGACCAGCCCTGTGGAAAAGTCTGTAGTTGGTTAGTCAAATTGCCTCTTCCTGTGAAGTACTGTAGGCAGTTCTTGGCAGCATTTATTTGACAAATTGTACCAGACTCCCTAAAGAATGCAAGACTATATTTAAAGGAAAAATGGCAAACGCTGAGCAGCTCTGTTGCAGTCGGAGGTGGAGTTCAATTATGGGCCAGAGAATGTGCACAAACTGGAGCTTTCTGAATCCACAGGCAAGTAGAGATGCCTCTCTGTTGTGATTGGTAGACTGCTGTTGATCGATATCATTTGCGTTTCTTTCTGCTGGGGGCACAGCAGACACCTCAGTTTCTTCTCTGAGTTGAAAGAAAAGCTTCAGAATACAAAAACGTCTCCAAATATGACCTAAAACAGATTTGGCATAGAAATTACCTTTAAAACTAGCAAAAAATAGAAGCACACTGTGCCAACTATGCCTGTGTTATTATACTCGGACCTCCTCCTGACATGATCTCCTCAACATGACCTGCTGTGCATCTTCGCCTTATTGCTGACTGAAGCGTTCTCTGGATGCACAGATTATCCCTGGTCCTATTAATAGTTTAAGCACAAAATAATCTTGCATGACTGACATGGACACACTGACTTAGGCTTGGACAAATCTTCATCTTAACAAAATATGTAATCAGAGCTACATGGCCATTTCCAATTTGCATTCGTATAACTGCACATCTACTGTACTGATATTATGCATAATATACTGGAATATGAGATATTTATATAATAACAGATACAAGCTAAATGAACTGGCATGAATGAGACCGTGTCGTGTGGATGAACTGATTTTATTTCATTACTGCAGGGTATATGAGTGGAAAGTTCAGAAATAAGAAACAAACAAACAAACAAAAAATTCTCCAGCTTCAACAAATTCAAATAATATGCTCTGGCTTTAAAATGTTGAGGAAACCCTGCCTTATATAGTATAGCATATAGGATATATTAGAGATGCACTGATACTAAATTTCTCAGCCGATACTGATAACCGATTATTCAGGGTGATATCAGCTGATACCGATAACCGATACCGATAGTTCTGCCTTTTATACCTTCTTTAAAAATAATAATAATTAATTCCACAATTCTGAAAGAAATGCAAATGAAAACTTTATTCTCTCCATTTCATCAAGTTGTTTGACAGTAACTGGTCTCATAAACAGAAAACACATTACTCTAATTAACTTTAACATGTGAACTAAATTCTGAAGATTAAAGTAAGATTTCTTAACTTATTTAATGTTATTAATTCATATTAACATTGACTGAATTCTTAAAAAAAAACCTCCTGTTAGTCTCACATTCACTCTCCACAAACAAAAGCATTTCTACTTCATCAGTGAACATCAAACAGGTAATATATAGGCCTAATTTAAACTCTTTTTTTGATGATAGAAACTCATATTAGCATTAATTGGATATGAAATATTCTACTCTAAAAATATATTTTTTCTGTGCAATATATATACTTTTTTTTCAACTCATCTTCATTTAAATCTCTCAACAGTGTACTGGTGCTTTAATTCAGCACAAGCAGCGCAGCAAAAAAAAACTACTCAACCCCGAAACTCCCGCTTCACTGCTGCAGTGTCTGGTGTAAAATTTTAGCAGTGCAGAGCTTACAGGGATTATAAACTGTAGTTTTGTCATCATTCCACACAAGAGACATCTTTACACACAGCACGAATTTGATGTGGTTTTCCGCCCTCTTTTGATTGACAGGATATAATTGGCCTTGATCATCGGATGTTTTTAAATTATCGACTGATGGCTGATAGCATGAAAAATTGCCTTCATCAACCGATATCGATTATTGGCTGATACATCGGTGCATCTCTAGTAGTATATATTGTATAGTATACGATACTTCTTCATATTATCATTCATATTATCTAATTATGAGTGTTATGTTAATGTTCTCCTACAAGCACGTATCACTAAATATGAAACAGCTGGTCATGTCTCACTATGTGAAGCCTCCTTTTAAACAGGAAGTCAAATTATACAATAAAGACTCAGTTCAAAATGTCAAAGATCAACTGTAATATGATTTTATCTTGCGTGAAATAGAACTGTCACAGCAACCTGAACAGAATATTGCATATTAAAACAGAATATTACTTCACATAAATGTCCTTTTCCTAAAAAGGATTTCAAATATCAATACTAAACGCAACAGCTTATACGTTACAAAACAATGTCTTATTACAAATGTTTAAAAATAATAATAATAATAATAATAATAAAATAATTACTTAAAGTCTTATAATTAATAGTGTGCTAATCTGGTAGCTATATACACACTGATAAAATGTCATTTAAAAAGTATTATGTAAAAAAATGTTTAAATCCTTAAAAAATTAATTAAAAGTTAATTTTGTTAGTGTGCATAAAATGTTCTACTAAAGTATTTTTTATTTTATTTTTAAGACAATGTACAAAAATAATTAGAACTGTATTGTTAATCGTATCTAAAAAAAAATTTTTTTTAATTCCCCTGAATGTTTGCATGGGATTCCTGGAATGTAGATTACACAATGTGTTTCTGTACGCTTTTGTTGCTACTGTTCTGCTTTCTTTCCTCACAAACCGTTCAAAGGTATCTGAACTGTAAGCGGCACGTTCTAATGAGACACCTCCTTACATAATGAGACATTTCTACACAAGCGAGAGCAGGCAGCTGAAGGAATTTAAGTTATTCAACTCCTAAAAGCGCAGAAGGAATTCAGGCAGCGATCCAGTGTTACTCTGCAGCCCTGTCTCTAATGGGAGACCTCCCATCACTAACAAGCCGCCGCTAGCTAATGTTGCTAATGAGCGTCTGATACCTATTCATATCATATAAAGAGCTAGAGAATCCAGGCTTTCACATAAGCTGCTTCCTGATACGGTTTCCTGTTTCCTGTCACTTTATGTGCATTGAGTGGCTAAACCAGACCCGGATCTTTAGATTAACCGTACATTAATCACTATTTATATGAAATAACTAGTAAACAGTGAAATAATAATGAATGAAATTATTCACATAACTGGATGTAGATCAAATCATTATCTTAGTGGATTAAGCACCTGTTTTTTTTTTTTTCTATTTTTAATAATAAAAAAGCTATTATTTTGTGGATCCAAGTATTGGATGTTGCCTCCATACATTTTTTTTGTTTATTTGTTTCAAAATAAAAACTGGGAGTCTAGCTGACGAACTTTGCCTGAAGACCTGTGAAAAAATGAGCAATTTAGGTAACATTACTGACACATTCAACCACCCACAGGGAAATCACTAGAGATTTATGAAAGGGGGGTTGGGGGCTAAGCCTCTTTTAAGGGGGTCTGGGCACACTCCCCCCCAAAATTTTTAAAGTCACCAAAACATCTTTCTCATCATGTATATTTTATTTAGTATCAGTGGGTGTAAAATGTATATAAATAAGGTTATTTTTGGTCAAGGTATACCTGTTTTATAATTTTGTGTTAGAGATTGCTCTAATATGACTTATATATTATATAAAAATAAAGAAATTAAAGTCCCCGTCCATGCAACACCAACAAAACGCAGAAACAAAACGCTGAACTATGTAGCCAAAATACTTTTTGGATTTTATTTACAGAGTGAGTTTTTATTTTTACATTTACAGTTACGGTATTTGGCCCTTATCCAGAGCGACTTACATTTATTTCATTTATACAACTGAGCATTTGAGGGTTAAGGGCCTTACTCATGGGCCCAACAGTGGAAGCATGGTAGTGCTGGGATTTGAACTCACGACCTTCTGATCAGTAGTCCAACATCTCCACTGAGCAAGTATATTGTATTTATATTGTATATTTCTTCTTGTCATTATTAATTTTGTGTTAAAGCTTTGGTAATATTGGTTTTTTTTTTCATGTGCCAATGAAGGCATGATTTAAACTGAAATTGGAAAAATTGAAATAGAGAGAGGGAAATGAGAAGACATTCTGCGCTCTCGCTTCCTGTGTGTGAGTGAGCAGCCGAACTGTAACCCTGATAATGGTCAGCATAAGTAATAAAACCAACGTAAAATGTTTAAAACATAAACTGTGTCGTGTGTGGAACATTCACTGACCAACAGAACAGCTTGATTAAAGTGTATACATGCTGGACGAAGTCGAGATACAAGTCGGATTTCAGAAGTTCTATTTCAGTACGATTTCAGTCAGACTAAAGCCTTTACATGACATTTTAAAAAGTTGAATTATTGCTTTAGCTCGATTGAAATCGAACTTTTAACGTGCATGTAAACATGTTTACTGTCTGGAGTTCCGCTGATAGGAAAAACGTCGAATAGGGGTGTAGTTCGTACAGCAGCCTCCCCCAGGTCCTAGTGCCCGCCCAGGAACAGGTGCAATTTAATTGAACCGTTGATGAAAAAAAGAAAATATATTGGCTGATATATTAATTTGCTTAGGGGGGGCTAATGAATATAAGGCATAGCGACATCACTGGCCACCCAATAACATTAATCGAAGTGCTATCTAACATCAGCTAACATGACAAATGACAAAATTTTTCACTAATTACAGGCAACTATTAGGCACTAAAAACAAGTCAGCAACAATCAACTTGGACCTAATGTGTCCTGTCAAAGGAAAGTTCAGGAAAGATCTGTGGCTAAAATAAACGCCTATTTTATTGCACACGTTTGAATAATAAGCCTAATATTTGAATAGTCTGTCCTCTTTAAGTAAAATCTAATTGTGTCCTTTCTGTATGCTCAAAGGACAGTGGGAAGACCATCCATCCATCTATCTATCCATCCATTTTCCGTACCACCCATCCTACACAGGGTCGCGGGGAGCCTGGAGCCTATCCCAGGGAACTTGGGGAACACAGCAGGGGACACCATGGGCGGGGTGCCAATCTATCCCAGGGCACAATTGCACACACATTCACATATAACGGACAATTTGGAAACGCCAATCAGCCCACACTGCATGTGTTTAAACTTGGGGAGGAAACCGGAGTACATAGAGGAAACCCCTGAAGCACAGGGAAAACCCCCAATCCTGGATGTGTGAGGCAAAACATTTCAAGAAAATTCCCACCAGAAACGCGTCATATGAAGTTTTGTTAATGAAATCAGGTGACATCTTTTTATTTCATTTCGAAGTGTCTTGGCTGAGGTAAACGTGCTCGTTTAACAGTCAAACAAACACTGCAGACATCTAAAATCCTTTTATGGCATGCTGTATTTATTCCAGATGTGGATCGGACCTGTGTGTTCTTAACTGGGCCCTAAACTTCAAATCCAGCGTTGATCCAAAATAGAAATCCTTGACAAGTTTGAAGGTACATCCAAACTTATACTGTAAGTATGTTCAGTACTAGTTAACAGCCAGAAGTGCAGATTTACTAGATAAGCTCTCCTAAGATCTCATTGGGTCTCTGAGGGTCATCACCTCAAAATATCGTGTCATTTAAAGTTAGCATCTAATTCTAAAGGGCATGGCAATAACAACCATTTTAGAGATTAAAATGGTTTCCTTTACTTGTAAGACATTAGTAAACAAAATGTATTGGGTTGTTGGAACAGTGCGTTCCCTGACATTTCTAATCTCTGAATAGCACGTTCTGTGCTGACCCACTGTAATAAACTGTGGCATGTAACTCTTCTCCAAGTTACGCACAGCCACACACGGATTAGCATTCTCCCTAGTGTTAAGCGGACTAGCTTAGCTATACATGAGCTGACGGATCAGGCCGACTCTCACCCATGCATCTGTTCAGCTGCTCATTCTCTTTATCCCCATAGCCAATCTGGGATCTCAGGTTTGGGACACAGGGAAAGAGGAAGGACAGGAATAGCATTGACTAGCCAACCTGCTAACACCGCTCATTACTGATGAGGAAGGGTCGTGGCTGTGAGTAGCTGAACGGCAGGGATCGTGGACGTGCCTGCAAGGGTCCAAGCGGCACTGGACCATGTGCACGACCATCATGGTGCTCACCACAGTGGCCATTATTGTGCGTCGACGATTTTCCAACAGGGTCAAACCGTGAGTAGGGCTAGCTCTCGTCCATTAGCCATGCTAATCTAGTTGCAATTGACACTTTTCTTCTTCAGTTGTCCTATTTTTTGTCTTCAGGAGAGATATTTTTAGTTTGATGCTAGTTTTTAAAGAAATTACTAGCTAGCTATCTGGGATGGAATTCTCTTTAATCTACGCTTTAATCTTTTTATTTTTAAGACAAAAAATTACAGAAATTTCTTTCTTTTTTTGAATTTTGTTTCAGAGTGTAAATCATTTAGCTTAACAGTTCCCAGTTATAGCATAAGAAAAATAAATAAATAAAAATAAATAAAGGTTATAAAGAATTGGCAGATTTGGGAGATTTCATCACAGATTTTACTTCTTTTGCTTTCCTTCTAGAAATTTTTGGACACAAAAAAAATGAATGGTAAAAAAAATAAATTTTATTCTACCAAAATGTAGTAAAATAAAAATATGCTACACATGAAAAATGTTAGATGTGAAAACCAATCACGTGGACAACTGAAAAAGTCCACGTGTGTGGAAAGTAACGTGTTTCTGTAAGGGAATATTATATAATATATGCTAATCTAAGTTTTTTAAAAAGGTACTCGATGTCTGTCTACTGTCTGTGTTAAAAGCCAGAGGATAAGAGTCTCGTCGTTGCCGGTCTCAGTGCCGAGTCTCAGCTCGATGTTAAGGCAGCTCACAGCAGGCAGCGACTGAAGAATACAGTGAATATTCATGCGCACAGCCGGAGCGCTCGAGTTATCAACGCAAATCAAGGTTACGCTTGAGATGTCGGCGTCTCTACATCCGTTGAAAAAAAAAATTCTCCCCCTGAAAAGAGAGAGTAGAAAACATGCCGCTGGCATTTGTGATGGTATTTTGAGAATCTGCAAACAGCCGGCTGATAGATTAGCATCAAGGCTCGGAAAGCGATGCCAACGTGATAACGTGCCAGTGAAGAGCCTGTCTGTACCTGGCACAGGCTCACGTGTGCTCAAACACGTGAGCATTGGCAGGTCACCAGTTGGCATAAACTCATAAGGTCAAGGTTTGATCTTGAAATGCTGTTTAATTAAATGCTTATTAAAATTGCCTGTGAAAAGAATCCACGCAAAACCAGAACTCGGAACCATAATTTCATTCTTGGATGCATTGTAATATTCATAAAGTAGCTTTATACGATACATTTTTAAACCGTTAGCCATATCAAAACCTTTCATCAAGTCCTAAAATGAATTAACACCCACTGTATAAGGATTCATGTGCTGGTGGTTTATTAAGTGATAAGCCAATACACAATCGAAAATCGAGGCCAGAAGAAGGGCAAGGGTCAAAACACAATCAAGCATGAAACACAAAAATCCAAAGAATAATAAAAAATAAATAAATGAGGCAAGGTCAAAACATCACTAGATACAAGGCTCAGAACGTATGCAACTTATGCTCAACTTCTGGCAAGACTTCGTATTGAATATTGAGTTTGCTGAGGTCACTGTATATACTGTCCAAAGAGGAAGTGTATGCAAAGTAGAATGGTACACAGAGAAGAGAGACCTCTGCTGGTGTGGAGGTGTAATATACCAGGCTGATGTGACATCATTTTGGTAAGCTAACGATTTAATTAGCTTTTACAGGAGCATTGGAAGGCAACATTTTCTTCAGATGTGTAGGGAAATTATGAATTTAGCACTGTTGTAGTTAATTAACATCTTGCTAATCGTAGTTAGCAGTTTGTATGACCATGTGAAACTTGAACAGGTTCTAGTGTTTATGATGTTTTTAAAGCTGCCATCTGTAATGTTCAAAAGTGTTTACGGTAATGTAATAATCACATCAATTCAAAGATACTTTAGAAAAGCAGTAATTTGCAATATTGCCATGCAAAGGATCTTGCTAGGTGTATTTTTATGTAGTATTCTGTTTACATTTTTGCTGGCCCAGAAATTAGCTACATGTTACCAGATGAGTAATAATCATATAATTTAGAAAATCTGTAACTCACTATATTGCCATGCAACAGATCGTGCTAGTTTTGTAATGATATTGTTTTGTTGCTAGTTTGTCCCTTGCTATTTTTGTTGATGTAATGGTCGGTTTACATTTTTTTCTGGCCCAGAAATTAGCAAGACATTTCAAAAGGAATCTTTTTTTGTTGCAGACTAATAAGAGACGTTTTAACTGAGATCACAAATTTGGGTTGGGAGGAAGGAAATGATTTAATTAAAATGTTTTCATTGCAAAGAAATTTTGCGTTTCACCTCACAGGCATCAGAGGGCTGTAGTACAAACATTAAAAAAAAATTACAAATCTCCCCTTTAAAATGGCTAAAGTTCCAGTAAGAATGAAAACCAGACATGAATTCCAGGATTTAGCAGTTAGCAATGGGTCCTAATGAGACTAATGATAAATGCAGAGGACATTAATAACGAGGGGGGTGTGGTCAAGTCGGTGCTAGAGCTGGAATGAAGCAAAGACTGGTTTTCCAGTCTCAGTCCTTTTAAAGTAATTTGATTATTTCAAATGAAAGTTTTCCATCTACCAAATTTACTCCTGCGTTTTGTGCAGTTTGTTATTTTTGACAATAAACTCAATGTAAATGTAAGAACCTGAGCCGCTCTCAATTCATTTAACCGAATAAGAGTGCAGTAAAGACGGCAAACAGGCCTGCACTACATCCTCCTCTTATCTCATTATGACATCAATATGCAGCTCTGGTCACTTCTGTACGTCAACACTTCCCCTGGTGTATTATTATTATTCTGCTGAAAATAACTGAAAAACTTCATTAACAGCGAAGTACGGAGATGATGGTGATGCTATTAAAGCCCCATTAGCTAGCAAAAACAAAAAGAAATGCACTGATGATACGTTTATTTTGAGGCACTAATGAAGGCGTATCCAGAGGGTCATTTCAGGAACGTAAAATGAAGAGAGAGGAAAACAACCAGTGAGGCCCTGAGGTCCTGTTTTGGATGGTAAAATGTGATTGCCGATGGCTAACTCATTTCAGCGCGAAACAAAAACACTCTCAAGTCACGCATTGTGTAAGTGCTCAGAATTCATGTTTATACTGTAGCATGCTTTTGGGAAGGTTTCAATTCTCTGTTTTAAAAAAAAGGGTTAGGATTCTTTTCTGGGAGGTTGCTTCAGTTTGCAAGATTAATTCCACATGCCATCATTGTGAAATACTTTTGTTGATGTTAGCATGGATTAGCAATCATTTCACTCTGCATTCAGGGAAGTTCTGTGCAGACCTAAAGACAGGGGAGAGAAGAGAATAAGAATCTGCAGGACATGTTCTCGATGAGACAGAAGCGCGCGCACACACACACGCACACACACACACACACACACACACACACACACACACACACACGCGACGTTCTGTGTTCTGTTCTGGTGCGAGTTTGACGAGACAGCCGTCTTCTACAAGACACATTTCTGCGAATGACACCACAGCCTGTGCAGAAATCTCCTCCAATCGAGGACAGTACTCATTAAATGCTCTAAAATTTAATCCTCTATTTCTACAATTTAATAACTGATCTCTACTTAATCAATTTGCAGAGACAAGTTTGCTTCTATACGCAATTTTCTATAAAATCAGCTCTGACAGTACCACAACTGTGAATTACAGGTTTATAGTAATGCGCTCGCTCTACATTATTGTTATCGTTCCTATAGCAACAGCTCATTCACAGGTTCTGATACAGTGGATGTTTCATATAAACAGAATAAAAACATGTGCAATCATTGATATGGTGAAGTTTTCTGAAAGGTGATGTTTAATTTAATATTTTTGGAAGGGGTCTCCAGTGTCAGTGCATTGTTACAGTAACAATCAGAGCTAAAGCTGTAACTTTTCAATGTGAGATATCTTTTTTTTTTTAGGACAATAATGATTTTATATAGCAATATATAAAGCTACTGTTTTGGGGCTGTTAAAGCCACTAATTTACGGTGGCGCAGTAGTGCACAACACAACGAAATTTAACAAACGCAAACATAAGTTTACAACACAACGGAATCAAGCCACGACACAACAGAAATGCTCCCAACCACTAGGGACAGTGTCCGCATGAAAAAATATATATATATTTCTGTTGTTATTGCACATCTTTTTATTAGACGCTGGGATATGACGAGATTCTGTGTGTAAGTTAATGTATGTACACTGCCCTCCACTAATATTGGCACCCTTGGCAAATATGGGCAAAGAAGGCTGTGAAAATTTGTCTTTATTTTTTAACCTTTTGATCTTTTGAATCACAAAAATACTCTGCTCTCATGGATATCAAACAATTGCAAACACAACAAGTTTATAAAAAAAAATATTTGTTAAATATAAGTGTGTAACAATTAAACCTTTTAGTCAATACTTTGTGCTACCTTCCTTTGCCAAGATAACAGCTGAATCTTCTCCTATAATGCCTGATGAGGTTGGAGAATACACAGCAGGGGATCTGAGATCATTCTTCCATACAGAATCTCTCCAGATCCTTCAAATTTCGAGATCCACGCTGGTGGACTCTCCTCTTCAGTTCACCGCACAGGTTTTCTATGTCTTTCAAGTCAGGGAACTGGGATGGCCATGGCAGGACCTTGATTTTGTGGTCAATAAACCATTTTTGTGTTGATTTTGATATATGTTTTGGATCATTGTCCTGCTGGAAGATCTAACCACGGCCCATTTTAAGCTTTCTAGCACAGGCAGTCAGGTTTTCATTTAATATTATGTTGATGTTTGATGGAGTCCATCATGCCATGTATCCTAATAAAATTTCCAGGTCCTCTGGGAGAAAAACAGACCCAAAACATTAAAAAGTCATCACCATATTTAACTGTGGGCATGAGGTACTTTTCCATATGGCTACCTCTCTGTGTGTGCCAAAACCACCTCTGGTGTTTACTGCCAAAAAGCTCTATTTTGGTTTCATCTGACAATAGAAACCGATCCCGTTTGAAGTTCCAGTAGTGTCTGGCAAACTGAAGATGCTTGAGTTTGTTTTTGGATGAGAGTAGACGCTTTTTTCTTGAAACCCTTCCAAACAGTGGTGAAGATGTTGGGCTACTGGTTTGAAGGTTGCAAGCATTACCAAGCTGCCACTGTTGGGCCCTTGGGCTAGGCCCTTAATCCTCAACTGCTCAAGGGTATAAATGAGACAAAAATGTAAGTCACTCTGGATAAGGGCATCTGCCAAAATGCCATAAATGTAAATGTAAACAGGTTGTGGTGATGTAGGTGACTTCGGAATGTAGTTTTGGAGACTTTCTGACCCCAAGACGCAACTAACTTGTACAATTCTCCAGCTGTGATCCTTGGAGATTTTTTGGCCACTCGAACCATCCTCTTCACAGTGCATTGAGACAGTGTACACATTTCCAGTTGACTGGAACTTCTTAATTATTGTCCTGATGGTGGAAATGGGCATTTTCAATGCTTGTGCTATTTTCTTATAGCCACTTCCCATTATGTGAAGCTCAACAACCTTTTGTCACACATCACAGCTATATTCCTTGGTCTTACCCACTGTTATAAATGACTAAGGGAGTTTGGCCTATGTGTTACCCCATACTTATACCTCTGTGAAAGAGGAAGTCATGGTTGAACAACTTCCTGTTCCTAGTCACCCAGGTGTACTAAAATATGTACTGTAAAATATCAATGGGAATATACTTCAAATATATATTTCTCATATGAATTTATAGGGGTGCCAATAATTGTTGCACACCTATGTTTAACAAAGATGTGTTTTTTTTTTATAAACCTGTTTTATGCTTGCAATTGTTTGATATCCATGACAGCAGAGTATTTTTATAAATTTGAACAGAAGATCAAAAGGTTAAACAATAAAGACAATCTTTCACAGCCTCCTTTGCTCATATTTACCAAGGGTGCCAATAATAGTTGAGGGCACTGTGATTGGTTTTAAGTCAACTAAATACTTTTACTGAATGTTTTGATATCGTGACTGATAATCTTAATGGGTCAATACATGAAATAAGCAGAACGAACGATAATTATCCAATTCTGCAGGTCAAATGCCCCCTTGTGGTTGGGAGCATTTCCGTTATGTTGCGGCTTGATTTCATTGTTCTGTTAACTTATGTTTTTATTCTGTTGTGTTGTGGCTTCATTCCGTTAACTTGTTTGCTTTGTGTTGTGCACTACTGGGCCACCATAACTAATAGAAGGAGAAAAGAAAAATGCAACAAAAAAATTCAAAAAAGAAGAAAAATGAGAAAAAAACACATAAAAAGAAGGAAATAAATATTATACAAATTTGCATGTACTCATGCACAAATCAAATACCATTTTGCAGCAAAATGTAAATAAACACCTTAAATAAAAAGTAATATTGCCCACGTATATAAAAAATAAAATAAAAAGAAAGCATGAAAATCGTTCAACTTTTCCAGGATTGTTTTTTCAAAAATCACCCCAAAACAAGAGCCACTCATAAAGAACAAAAATGAGTTAACAGAGATCCAGAGCTCAGTAAGTTCCATAATTAGATCAGCACATGTTCATAAAGACCAGAAATATGAAAAATTTGAAATATATGAGGATTTCTTCAATTTCTCCAGCCTGTGAGTGTATGAGAGTGTGTGTTATATAAACTAGGCTGATGAAAGCATCACGATGCTGGAATAATCCTCCCTCAGGCTGATAGAAGCCCCTTACAGACTGAGCGCTGCACAAACGAACGCTCACCCGGCTGTCAGTGCTGCTTCTACTCATCTTGACTAATTCATCCTGACGTACATCATATCATCATGTCTCTGCTCTCCATCCCTTGTCCACTTCCCTGTACCCTTCTGCCCCTCAACCAAACATCCCCCCAAACCTCTCCAGGCTTCAGGAGGAGGTTTTTGTGGAGGACAAGGCGTACGTGCGAAGCGACAGCACGAATGCGCACAAGTGACCGCCGCTTCTTCGCGTATGGGGCTACGTATCAGGTTAACACACTTCCTGTTTTGCAGTTTATCCAACATCAAACCAAAACCACATGCTATTCACTTGAGGAGTTTTGCCATCTGAAAACATAGTGTTGAACCCACAGAACATCTAAAATCCCACAACGCACTGCAATAGTTTAGTGTCCAAACTATATTGAGCTCTCAAGGTTATATAGCTAGGTTATTTGTTTAGTGACAATAGTGATATGATCTCAGTGTATCACTGACTTATTTTACAACTTATTTAATTCAGTACTTAATTTTATAGATTGATACTAGCTAGCTAACTATCAAAACAGTTAGCTGTTTAGCAGTTTAATGGAGCTAGCTAGCTATTTATTACCTGCTAACATACGTCGCTGAAAGCATCTCAGTGCAATGCTAGATAACTTATTCAACAGTGAGCTAACTGGCCAGCATGCAATCCTAGCTAGTATTAGCAAACAGCTACTCTTTCTTTTAACATTTAAAAGTTTTTTTTGTTTATTTTCATATGAGTAAGATGAACGGTAAATGGTAAATCCTGATGAGGAAATCTGAAATAGTTATATAGTTAATGTTATGCTATACTAGTACAGGAAAACTAGATTTTCACAGAAACAGGAAACAACAAGACTCAGAACTTAAGAATACATCATGTCTGATAAGACATCACAAAGAAACACAGGACTAGCAGGGTATAAATGGGCAAACTAATTAAGGGCTAATATAATACAGGTAAACACCATGTGATAACAAACCAATGACAGGACAAGGGAGGAGACAGGTCCCAAAACAAAAACAAATGCACTCAAAGAAGAAATGCAAACAAGAGGGGGAATTCGTTACAGATTCTTGAAGAATTTTATTTTTTTTTAATACACATTATATATAATGATAGTTTTGAGAACGTGACACCAGTGTCACTCTATTAACTTTATTATTCAAAACTAGAATTTCAGAGATTCTTGGTTCAATATTTAACAAGAAAAAGGGGGAAATTAAATCAAATCAGTAACTTATTAGAAAAGTCAGAGAAATGAGATTCGAAGAATCAGTGGGAAACTGAATCTCACATTGTTTTGATGAACTGCCATAAGCTAAACGCGTTCTCTTGCAACAGTATTTTTCACCCTGTTTCAGCTTATATAAATCAGATATGAAAGTATACGCAAGATTAGCGATCTCAACCTCCTGAATAACAAAAGATCATTCTCAAGCTAGAGGTGATGGAGCTTCCATTAGGTTATCTGACGTCTGTTTGGATGATCTATGATGACATAATTATCATATATCTCACAAATCCGCACTTTGAAAATTTTGATGTGTGGCTTTAAAAGGACAAATGAACAGTTTGTCTTCTGGGAAACTTCAGGAATTAGTCTTATTACATAAAAACTAGTGAGAACACGGGACACAATGTATGAGAAGCATGTTGATTTTTCTGGATTTGCACAAGAGTAGATAGACAGGCAGCAAGCCGGAGACAGCTCCGTCTCTACTCTTGTCGGTCGAGTTGCCATGGTGATGTATGAGCTCTGGCATGCAGTGTGTGTGTGTGTGTGTGTGTGTGTGTGTGTGTGTGTGTGTGTGTGTGTGTGTGTGTGTGTGTGTGTGAAGAGCAGGTGTATCCACAGCAGAGTGTCGTGCTACTAGAACCCAGTGGTTTAAACCACTTAACCCTGCTTAACCCTTATGAAATAGTCAGGTCAAAACAAGGTCCATTTTTAGCAATAGTGCATTTTTGTTAATAAATGTGAAAATATAATATATCTGTGATTATGTTCATAGTGTAGAGAGGTAAAATCTATGACTGGACCTCCACAGTATAATGGGATGCAAAGAGGGATTATTGTAACCCAGTTAAGGAGGGCATAAGGAATCCAATTAATGCAAGCTATGAATTCTCTTCCCACTTCAGGTTTATGGTCAGCAGAAAGTTGAGGGAAGAGACACACAACAACTGGGATGGCAAGACAGCGACGGTCAAGTGCAGCAGTATTTGACAAGGCAATAGCATTTTTTTCCATCTACTTCTTCTAGTCTCTCGACAAGTGATGCAATGTTAAGGTATATCAACTAATTCCACCTTTTCACAGGTTCTGAAAAATGACAGGGTATTGGTGGAAAGCATGGTGTTGTGAGGAGCAGGGTGTTCGTGGAAACCAGGGTGTTGGGAGAAGCAGGGTGTTGGTGGAAAGCATGGTGTTGTGAGGAGCAGGGTGTTGGGAGAAGCAGGGGGATGTGGGAGAAGCAAGGTGTTGGGAGAAGCAAGGTGTTAGGAGAAGCAGGGGGATGTGGGAGAAGCAAGGTGTTGGGAGAAGCAGGTGTTGGGAGAAGCAGGGGGATGTGGGAGAAGCAGGGTGTTGGTGGAAAGTAGGATTATGGGTGAAGCAGGGCGTTGATGGAAAGAAGGGCGCTGGTGAAACAGGGTGTTGTGGAAAGCAGGGCATGGTGGAAAGCAGGGTGTTGGTGGAAAGCAGGATGAAGGGAGAAACAGAGCATTGGGTGAAGCAGGGCATTGGTGGAAAGTAGGATGATGGGAAAAGCAGGCTGTAAGAGGCTGTTATGGGAAGTCAGATTGTTGAAGGAAGGCAGGGTTTTAGAGCAAGTGCAAAAGTTTTTTAAAAATGCAACAAAAAAAAGCAAACATTGGACACAAAGCATGTCTTCATTGATTGATTATATTGAAGGCAAATGGAGAAAAGGTGTGTGTGTGTCTTTTTAAGATTCCTTAATTGTGACACGTCATTATATTTAACAAATATTTAACATGAATTTCCCATCTTTTCACTCCATTCTACAATAAAATCTCAAAAGCAGCTTCACCAAATAATTAAATATTAGCATGATGCATCAGAGCCTGCACTGAATGAAGCCTTAGGTGCCTGCATGTGATTGCAACATAATTGATTAAACGTCTAGTAGTTGTGAAATGTCCCTACGTGCACTATCTAGTGTTCCTAATTTAACACTGCCACTTTCAAACTAATGAAGTACTTTTTAATTAAACCTGAGAGTTTACCCAGGTGTGTTAGAGCTCAGTGCATGGGTGCTTAAAGATCAGGATTGGGAAACACTTGAGAAATTTTAATTTAACCAAGTGCTTCTTTTAAGCCTATCAGAAATGCTGCCAAGCTTTAGGGGGTTTAATGAGTTCTGAGTTTAGGGTGGCGTAAAAGCCAATATGAAAATGTGAATTTTATCAAATTCATGACTTATCCAGAATTATAGAGAGATTGATTGATTTAGTTAGTTAGTTAGTTACTGATTCATTCAATCATTAATTCATTCTTTGTTTTTGTTAAGGTTTTCTTATGTATCCAAATTCATAATATGCTTCTTATCTCTTCATATTTCTTATGCCACGAACAGCACATGCACAATCATGTTCTTCCATGTCTCCAGTTTATCGCATGTGCACTAATAGTCTTACTTCATAGCCCATTAGACCTGGGTCAGTTTGCTGTATTGAATTACTACACAAAAGGCACAGTGATCACTTCAGCATTGTATGGGTTCAAACTTTTAGCCATCACAGCGGCTCATCAATTCCAAACCAACAGCTTTTTCGATTTTAAGCCAGGACCTAGCACAGATTTTTGAGATTTTGTAGTGGGAAAATGGCTTCACGAGACTCTTGGACTGTGGCAAAAGTTAGCCTACCTCCACACTGGAGGGACGTGAGAGAGTGGAGTATGGAGAAAAGACAGAACTATGCAGTAAGCCTTGTCTGTTTTCCTGCTGTTCTTGAGTTAACAGTTTCATTGTGTTAACATAACGCTTTATATTTATATATAAATGTTTGCAATGATCTGGGCCTCAACCTGTAGCTAAATGTCTGCTGAGGGAAATCTTGTGTTATCTTACTTATTTTGTTTGTGGGTGGATGGAATTCTTTTTTCGTGTACTGTATTTATAAAGATTTTGGGTGAGATAGACTTCTATTACTTATTAGCCTGTAAGTCCAGTCCAAATATTTAAAGCCATGTATAATTTTGCAATGGTGATTATTATTATTATTATTATTATTATTATTATTATTATTATTATTATTATTATTTTTATTTTTATTATTATTATTATTATTATTATTTTAATCAACCACGAGTGCAGCTGAATTTTTCCGGATGTGGTTCCTCGGTTTGGTGCTCATAAATATTTGAAGTTGAGGGTTGAACTGAATTGCAGGAAGGTTACTGTGCAAAAGTAAGATTGGAGAAAACAGTATGTGTAATGACTCTCACAGGGGGACCAAAGATTCATTTCCCTCTAAATAATTTATGCGCTTGTGCGTCTGTTTCAGTTACCTGAGTTACCTTTGTCTCCTTTCTCGCTTGCTTTCTGTTTTTTCCCTATTTTTAAATACTTTCTTTTTCTTTTTATTGCTGCAGATGTGGGTGTTATACATAGAGAGCCTCCTCAAGTCTATGGCGAGACAGCTGGTGAGTCAAATTGCTAAACAGTCCATCAAATACGAGATGTCAAACTAATGAGAGCTGATGTAGGGGTCTGGTTCTGGTTCAGGTTTATTCTTCATTGGACTGATTGGATTATTGCAGATTCTTTTTTTTATTTGGATAATTTGCTCACTAGATATTATTAGTTTGTATGATTTACTCATTAGGTATGTATACTCGCCACACGGCAAACGACATACAGGGGTATAAAGTAATTAGCATTAAATGGTAAATGGCGCACTTATATAGCGCTTTTATCCAAAGCGCTTTACACTGTGTCTCATTCACCCATTCACACACACACACTCACACACCAATGGTAGCAGAGCTGCCATGCAGCCGCCCATTAAATGGCAGGTGAAAATTTGTGATAAACTGTCTTTACTGTTTAACCTTTTGAACCTTTGTTAAATCAATTCACAAAAATACTCTCATGGATATCAAACAATTGCAAACAAAACAGGTTTATAAAAAAAAAATCTCTGTTAAATATAAGTGTGCAACACTTATTGCCACCCCTTTAGTCAATACTTTGTGCTACCTCCCTTTTCCAAGATAACAGCTGAGTCTTCTCCTATAATGTCTGATGAGGTTGGGGAAGGCGCAACTAACTGACGTAGGTGACTTCGGAATGCACAACTAACTTCTGCAATACTCCAGCTGTGATCCAAGGAGATTTTTTGGCCACCAGGTGTACTAAAAAATTTTAAATATCAATGGGCATATACTTCAAATATATTTTTCTCATATGAATTCATAGGGGTGCCAATAATTATTGCACACCTATATTTAGCAAAGTATTTTATTTTTTTATAAACCTGTGCTGTGTTTGTAATTGTTTGATATCCATGAGAGTAGAGATCAAGAGGTTAAACAAAGAATTTTTCACAGCCTTCTTTGCTCATATTTACCAAGGGTGCCAATATCAGTAGAGGTCACTGTATATATTCATGTTTGTCCAAAAAAATTCAACCGCATTCATGACTGAAGACTGTATATACTGTCATAACTCATAACATTCTCTCTATTTTTGTATTCTTTCTAGCTAATAAACTAGCTCAGGCTATTTCTTTTGATCTATACAGATACTAGCTAGTGAGTTAGCAAGCCAGTATGAGTATATAATTTTTTTTTTTTTAAAATAGACTGTGTAGCATTTCATCATTACTCTATTATTATATCTAGTTAGCAAAGTTATCAGTCAACTAGCTAGCTAGCTAGGTAGTAAGCTGCTAAAATACACCCTAGAGGGAACGGAATACCTGCAATGCACTTTGTCAGTAAGTTTTCAAATATTCATAATTTTTTTTATTCTTCTAGCTAGTTGGCAAACTTTTTACTCTGTTTATGCTGTAAATAAAACATCTTGTACAGATTGTACCACAGAAATCAGATATTATCATCAGATATTTCATAGGCATGTCTCTGAGGGAGAGTTGAGAGGGATGTGTTAAACGCACTTTATAATGCAGGATTGGTTCTGTTTAATTGACTGTAATTGACTCTTCTGCAGCATGATTCACTGGAGAAATTCAGCAGACAGGAGCATGATGACAGATTCACATCCTCACAGAGCAAATGCAGGCCTTCTCACTTCTCAGCTTCAACACAGTGATCTGCCAAAATCTACAAGGCCAGAAGTTTGCAGTAAACTGTGGCTGATCCAACGCAATGCCACAAAGCTTTACTCCTGATAAAATGGCTAAGAATGTCATGTTAAAGTCAAATGTTTAGTCTGTGATTGGTGAATGATAAATGTGGCCACAGTGCAGCATTACAGCTTGTGTCATCTTGTATCATTTTCTCGCTTTGTCTCGAAAATAAAGACTGATGGGTGGAACTGATGGTGGGTTCACATATTTTGGAAAGTAATTAGAAGTGAAAGATGACTGCTGTACTGTCATATCTCTAAATACTGCTTACGTTGTGGCTAACAAAAGCAAGTGAAAGAAAACTAGCGAGTAAAAGCTAGTGAAGTAGTGGGTAAAACTATCAAGTGAAAGGCAACGGGCAAATAAAAGCTAATTATCAAATAAAAATACAAGCAAACTAGCAAGTAAAAGTTAACAAGCAAATGACTGCAACCTAGTCAGCAGTAAGTAAACTAACAAGTGAAAATATATTAGTGAGTAAAAACTAGCAAGTGAAGGCAAGCTAGCACATGAAAGCTAACTAGTGAGTGAAAGCTACAGCATCTAGCAAATAAGAGCCAATTAACAAAAATTAAAAAAAAAATTAAAATATATAAATAAAAAACATTAGGGGTGAGCTAACAAGTGCAAGCTAACAAGTGAATAACCGCAAACTAGCAAATGAAAGCAAACTTGTAAGTGATAGTACACTAGTCAACAGAAAAATTAGCAAGTGGCAAATGTAACTAAGCTAACTAGTGAGTGATTGCAGACTAGCGGATGAGTGCAAACTAGTGAGTGAAAACAAACTAGCCAGTGCCAACAAATTAGCAAATGAAAGCCCAACAGACTGTAAGTATGCTAAGTATACTGTAAGTAATTTTTAACTAGCATTTTTAACTAGTGAAAATGAAAGCTAACTACTGGGTGAACAAAAACTATCAAATGTAAGTAAACCACCATAATGCATTCTGTTTAGCTAATGTAAACTCTGAAGTGAAGTACATGCAATTTATTACTTCAGAGCACTATAAAACTTATACTTTATCTGCTGTATTCTTATTGCTAATTCCAGGTTATATATTCTCAAAAAAAAAAAAAAATAAATAAAAAAAAAAAACCAAGACGTTTAAGGAAAAGGATTTATTTCCTTCATTATATTAACTGTATTTGGACCATTTGAAATGCTACAATATCATAGTAAAACTTGCTGATTTATAGCTGCTTAGAGATCAATTCTTTTTTTAAATTCCACTTTATAATCAAAAAGAAAGTGAGACAGAAAGAAAGAGAGTGAGTTTTTGTGTACTTCCTCAGCGATTTACCCAGCTCTGGCTGTTTTCGCTACGCCGCCAATGAGGCGACACCTGATTAAATCGAGAAATGATCCAATGTCTGCATCCCCCTGTCCCTCTGTTGTTGTTTACCATATTGCCATGTCAAGTGATTGGATTAGCTTGTTTATTCCATCTGGGATGTGGACAGAGGAAAGGAAAGGTAGCTGCACCACCAGTGATGAGAACCACTTTGCATGAAACATGCTCGGGTTAAGCGCAGGAACAATCCATGATATATTAGACATTAGCCTCCAGAGCAGATCGTACTCACAGATAGTGTTGTTAGGAATAATATAACGAAAGCGTCCTTTACCTGATTGGTGGGAAATATGGGATGTACACGCCTGCAATCAGGCAGATAAAGAGCTGAAATGTGTGGAATGGTGGAGAGAGATCAGATGCAGTGCTTCTCAGATGTCACTATGAAAGCCTTGTTTTTGTGAGTGAAGCAGAGGCCCGGTCATTAGCCACACTACCTTCCTCATCTACCTCGAGGCCCTGCAGAGTGCTCGGCTAATTTAATGACATAGAAAAGCAGGGCGGTAATGACACAGAGAAAGAGAGCAAGAGAGAGAGAGACAGAGAACATAACAGAAAGCATGTCGTGATAACAGACTTAGATGGATTGAGCCTATATACATAAGCTAAATATCCTCTTCATTAACGTGGCTCAAATATCCTTACATGAATGCGGTCTTTATCGTTTCTATAATAACAGCTTACATAGGGACCAGTGTTACAGACACTGTTTTTAAAAAAACATTTACGAAGGAGTCTCCAGTGTCAGCACTTTGTAACAGTCAGAGGTAAAACTGTAACTGGAAGTTTTGGGAAAAAGGAGTTTGTACTTTCTGCCTTCTCGGGAACATGACAAGCTGTGTTGGGATTTTACAATTATTGTACAATTGCGAGATAATGTGTAACGATAAAGCTTACAGAGGCTTCATAATTTGATTCAAACATTTTAACTTCTTTTAAAAAAAGCAAAACACACCTAATGCACATTCTTTGTTCATTTTCTAGAAGTAGAGTTAAAAACCTTGCTGTATATTTTGGTAGTTAATTAAGAGAAGGTACGCCGCCATCTTGCTCCGTCCAAAGTGACTTGAATGAACCTGACGTCGTAATTACCGCTTCCCAACTCGTAAATACGAACTTCCCGGGGGACTTGAACGCACAGTAACTTGTTTCATCATATGTTCAACAACATAAAAAGCACATCTTTAATAAATAAATAAAAACAATTGTTCAACATGTTCTAAAAAACTCACATTCCAGAAATAACTTTCCTACAACATTCTGAGAACATTTGCTGTAATAATAATTTGACTTCATGGAACTATTAGTTTAAAATGTTGCAGCAACTTGAAGGAACATTAGTTAATGTTACATACTGTCATGTAATGGAGGCTGAGACTGAAGCAAGTGCAGGTTAATTATTTTAATCCAATAGGTACAAAGGATCAGGCAGAAATCAAGGTACATAGGCAGGCAAGGGTCAATCGATCAGGCAAACAGTCCAAACAAGGCAAAGGAAAGAGAGAAGGTCGTAAACGAGAACAAAAGGTTAAAACCAGAATAAACAAACACGGTATAAATGCTTGGTAATGACAGAGACAGAAGGCAATTAACTTAATATACTTCGCAGAGAGTGAATGCAAGGTTATTTGAATTGCAAGTCCTTTTAAACTGTGGTTGTGTTTGTGCTGTGACTTTGATGTAGGTGTGTGCGTGATTAGGATGAAAGTGAGTGTTCTGGGAATTGTGGCCCATGGCAGCCATGTTTGTAGGCCTCAGTGCAGGATAGGAATTGTAGTCATTGGTTTCCTGCGATATGACACATACAAAATGCTGATTAAAGAAGTATCTTTAATAAAGTTCTTTAATAAATCTTTAATAAAGTGGCATTTTAAGTATTAAGTACATCACTAAGAAGTACTTTTTTGACTTTCAAAAACCTGTTGGCATCGTTAAACAGCATGTTTTATTTACATTTATATGTAATATTTGACTTTCAGGTATCCATCTTGATGAGTAAAATTCAATACACACTAGAGTATCAGTGTTGGTAGTTGGTAAATAGGGAATGAATTCAGACTTGCCAACTGTCTCTCCACTTTCCTTATAAGGTCAGTGTTTCCTGTTCTCTGTTGCCACGGTGATTAATTAGTCTCACCTGTTACTTGTTACATCCCATTAGTTACTGTACTGAACTTCTCTTAGTTTCCCAGGGAATTGGTGATTGCATTCATCTCCTTCTTCTTTTATCCTTATTATTATTATTATTATTACTGGAATACATCACAGTGCTCTCTATCATACGCTATTCTTTATTTTTCATACTGTATCTGTCTCTCCAACCTCATCTCTCGTTCTGTCTTCACCCCACACCGTGTAATTAAGTTGTGAATAATTCAGCCGTGGCTTTTCATCTGTGAAGACGTGAGCAGGTAATTAAGTGTCCTGTTATGTGTTGAAACCTGAAATCCAATCTCAGGACCTGAGAGAAACCATCCCTGGCTAATCAGACATTCAGCTCAGGGAGAGGATGAGAGGAGAAACAATGTGTAGAGAGACGACATGAGAAGAGAAGATGAGGAGCGATAATTTGAGAGAGATGAGGAGAGGAGAGACAAGGAAAGACTATGATAGGAGAGATGATGAAAGGAGAGAAGACGAGAAGAGACAAGGTGAGAAGAGACAATGAGAGGAAAGAGGATGAGAGGGAAGAAGACAAGAAGAGAGACGACGGGTGATGAGAGACAGTGAGAGGAGAGAGGATGAGAGGAGAAAAGACGAGATGAGGAGAGAAGACAAGAGAGGTGATGAGATGAGCGATGATGACAGGAGAGACAAAGAGAGGGGAAAAGATGAGAGGAGAGATGATGAGATGAGAGACAAGGAGAGAAGACATGAGGAGAGGTGAGAAGTTGACACGAGAGAAGATAAGAGGAGAGGTGATGAGAAGAGACGAGACACGGGGAGACAGTAAGAGGAAAGATGATGTGTAGAGAGACGAGGAGAGAAGAGGAGAGACGATGTGTAGAAAGACAGTGAAAGCAGAGATGTGAGAAGAGGACAGGAGAGACAGCAATAGCAGATAAGATGAGAGCAGAGAGGATGAGCAGAGAGAAGAGGAACCTGAGAACCCCTTTAGAGAACTTGAAGGTGGATGCTAATCAGTGCTTTTCTTTCTTTCTTTCTTTCTTTTTTCTTTCTCTGAAAGGGTTAATATAATCTTTATTACATTTTAAATTCAGCACAAGAGAAATAGGTCAGTTACTGATCAGAATCCATTAGATTTCTGTTAACAGGAAAAGCTGAATATTGGGATTAGTTCGGAGATGATGTCACATTTTTCCTGAACAACTCCAACATGCAGCTGGTTTTATTATAAAGACGTAAACCCTGATATTTGTGTTGCATTCTGATTTCACAAAGTTCCCGATGACTCTCCTAACGAGGCTCCTAATAAAACAGAAATAACATATTTCTTTACAATTCTCTGGCAGCCTCTGAGAGATTATAAACCTATTACTATAATTAATTTTTCATTGCTTTATCGGGGCAATGTGTTCTGGCTTCATGCCTCAAACCACAGGAGTGTCGTGTTCAAACCCAGGCACCGCTTTAGATTTGTTTTAAATCAGCGGCTGCCATCTAGTGGAGGAGCAATGCAACTACAACCGGAAGTCTGCAGGGTCCGTGAGTAACTATGTAAATCTAATGTACCTGATAAACCTGTAAATATTTCCCTCAAACCCACATCCAGATGTTCAGTGATGACACACAGATGTGTTGGTGTAGTTTAGGACGCAGTGGAACTTCCTTCCTGTCATGTATAAACATGGAGCTGAATGATTTGAAGTGTAGGAAGACTTAAGCTCATATCTATTTAGAATGACTTTCATTGCTTGTAAGCTGCATCAGCCTCAAAGCTCGCTTTCTCTAGATAACATTTCAGATGTAGAGAATCAAACTTGAGTCTAGATGAGCTTCAACATCGTACCGCGCAGGGCAATCTTATCCGGACAGGGCCGGTGTGGTGCAGGTTTTCATTCCAACCAAGCAGAAGCCACACCTATATCTATTGAAAGCCAAGATCAACTGATTAAATAGGTGGAATCAGGTGTGCCTCCTGCTTGGTTGGAATGAAAACCTGTACCCACACGGCCCTTTCCGGATAAGATTGGCCAGTGTAACGAACAGGGTTGAGTCATAGATGAGAAGGAGTCGGTTCTTTGATTCGGTTCATTAAGTTCACATTGAGAGGTTTCGGTTCACATCTCTCTCTCTCTTTCTCTCTCTCTCTCTCTCTCTAAATATTTTTTCTTTACTTCGTTAATTTTTCTCTTTCATCAACATTTCTTTCTTTCTAAATGTTTCTTCCTTCTTTCTTTCTTTTTTCTAAATCTTAATTTATTTTTGTCAATCTTCCTTCCTTTCTTTCTTTCTTTCATCAACATTTCTTTCTTTCTAAACGTTTCTTCCTTCCTGTCTGTCTGTCTTTCTTTCTTTCATAAATATTTCTTTCTTTCTCTTTTTCTTTCTTTCTGAATCATTCTTCCTTGCTTCCTTTCTCTTTTTTCTTTCTTTATTTCTTTCTTTTTTTCATTCTTTCATCAATATTTATAACCCAATCCCAAAAAAAGTGGGGACACTGATGTTTGCCTCACACCGCCAGGGTTGGGGCTTTGATTACCACCGTGGCTCTGTGTGCGGAGTTTGCATGTTCTCCCTGTGCTGCGGGGGTTTCCTTTGGGTACTCAGGTTTCCTCCCCCAGTCCAAAGACATGCATGGTAGGCTGATTGGCAGTCCGTAGTGTATGAATGACTGTGTGAATGTGTATGTGATGCAAAGGATTAGCACCCCATTCAGGGTGTACCCCGCCTTGTGCCCTATGCTCCCTGAGATAGGCTCCAGTTTCCCACAGCCCTGTATGATAATCGGTATAGAAGATGGATGGATGGAATAGACCATAGAATGTTATAGCAGCAGGAATAAATTCAAAATCGTGTTAAAGTAGCAGCATAAAGAAATTCTCCAAAATTCTCACTGGCTCCTGATTTTTCTCTACACTGATCATTTGTGGAAAACTACAAATTGAACTTAAAATCTGCCATTGATCCAAATGCATTGAAATGTTGTATCTGTGGGATACATTTCTCTCCCGTGTCAATTTTGAAATGGTCCTCAATCTTGAGGAGGAATCCACCATTACTGCTTGAAGCTATATTCTGGCTTTGTTTTGTTTAATCTTTGCTCCTTTCCTCGTTCATATCTCTCTCTGGTGTCCATCTCCATTGATCTGCCTTGTTGGAGAAGTTTATTTACAGAAGAGTATATAGAAGAAAATTTTCAGCCTTTATGGACAGATTTATTTTTTATTACCCAAGAATCAGGCTCTGCTACACACACACACACACACACACACACACACACACACAGATCAGCATGGACAAGCAGCAGCAGCTCCCAGCACAGAATTCCCACTGCTGTATATCGTAATCAGACATAAGTGAAGCTCTGACTCAGACTCCTGACCACTGCCTGAACTCAAGTGACGCTGCTCTGTCTGTAAAGCGCACAGTGAAAGTGGAGATGAAAGAAAAAAACACGTTGTTTTTTTGTTTGTTTATTTGTGAGGTGTGATGAAGTGGAGTCGCTGTTACCTCTGTACACTTGATTAGTTTTCTATAACAGCATTCATTTATTAAAGAATGGCATATCATATTTTTAACGACCACAAGTATTTAAGTATATGTTTAAGCATTTTTACATCCATTCATTTGGTCGTCCAGCAGTCTCGATCAGAGACACATGTAACCTTGATGCACAGCAACAGTCTGATGTGTTAAAGTGGACATGAAGGTGATGATGTCCAGCTCTGTCTCTGATTGTACTTCTGATTGTAACATCACGCTAAACTCCTCAGTGTTTTACAGAGCATACTCTTTATAAAGGAACAGCATGCAATTAACACAGGAAGTCTGTGGATATTTCAGCTCGATGAGATGAGCGCTGTGGAATCTCAGCCACAGGAAATCACCAAAAACGTCTACATCACCACCCTTGGTCACATCACAGGCATTCCCAAGAGCATGGAAGTGGCATTTCATCTGAAAAGAGTTGAAGAAGAAGCTTATACTTAGTGTAGGTTTATAATATATATACATCAGCCAGGAAACCGAAGGAAAAAATCAAGTAAAAAGAAAGAAAAAGAAAGAAAGTAAAAAACAAAGCATTAAAGTTTAATGAAAAGAATGAAAAAAGAAAGAAAGGAAGGAATAGATAGATAGATAGATAGATAGATAGATAGATAGATAGATAGATAGATAGATAGATAGTGGATTAAAGAAAGAAAGAAAGAAGAATGGCAAAATAAAAATAAAAATATAGCAATAAATGTGAGTGAAAAGAAAGGAAAAGAAATAAAGGAAATGAAGATAGATGGATAGATAGATAGATTGATGAAAGAAAGAAAGAACACTTCAGCATTCTTGTCCCATAAAGGTTCTCTGTAGAACCCTGCAGCAGTGTTCCTCTATCAGAGAGTGTTCCATGTAGAATCTCTGTAGTATATTAAGAACCCTTAATTATCTTACAAACCCTTAAAGCACCCAGTTTTTTCCAGACTGTAATATCTGCATCAGGTCTTTCACATTCCTGTAACTGGAATAAATAAAAATAACTCCAGCACTCTCTGTGGGATGTAGAAAGCTGACACGTTTGAGTGATGGATTTAAAGACTTGGAAATCATCCATCCTGAGCAGGAAATGGCTACCATCATCTTTACTTAAGAATTTGTTAAAATAAGAACGACAACCACTGCATGTACTCTAGTGTTTCTGGAATTTACTACATCCATTACTGTCCACTTTATCAGGAACACCTGTACCCCTGCTCAGCATGTAACTAGCCAATCATGTGGCAACATTTTAAAGTTTATACAAAGTGGTGTGAAACACAAAAAAAAATACAGTGAGCGGCAGTATTGCAAACGGAAACATCTTGTTGATGAGAAAGGTCAGAGGTCAGACTGATTGGAGCTGACAGGAAGTTTACAGTAATTCAAATAATTACTAAGAGTGCAGAAAAGCATATAAGAACGCACAACCTTGAGGCAGATGAGCTACAACATCAGGTTGTACTCGTGTCAGCCAAGAATAGGAATGTCAGGCTCACAGAAAAGACCAGATGAGATTTATTTTCAATTGTATACAGATACAATTGGACTGAACTGATGATACAGTGGAAAGATAAGTTTTTAAACAATTCCATGATGTGCTGCAGGTTTCCATCCAAACGTTATACAAATTTCAAGCAAAGTCATGAAACAAATGCAAACAGTTGTGGCTTCATTAGCCGCTGTTGTGCTGAAGGTTATGAAGAAGAGCAATGAGAAAGCATCCTGAAACACACATACACTATTTATTCCCTAAAATCTTATCACATCTTCTCTTCATCACCTTCATGTCCACTTTAACACATCAGACTGTTGCTATGCATCAAGGTAACATGCATCCTTTATGGAGACTGCTGGACGACCAAATGAACGGATGTACATGTAAAAATGCTTAAACACATACTTAAATACTTGTGGTCGTTAAAAAAACATCTGCACTAGAGTGCATGCAGCTGTTTTTCCCCAAAGCAAATTCTAGGTGGAGAATTTGATGGATGATTTCCACGTCTTTAAATACATCACTCAAACGTGTCAGCTTTTTACATGTGGCGTGTTCATCCTCTGTCCTCGTCTCCTCATCTCAGCCATGTGGTAGACGAAGACGCTCTCTGAGACACAACATGGTCGTCAGTGTGGTTCTTTTTCCTGACTAGAGAGAGTCAGAGTTATCCTGTAACATTTATATTGCTTCTGGTCCTTGTTGGTGACCGGCTCTGAATTTGAGGAGTTTGTTTGGGATCTGACTCAGAGTTCATAACAGGGACAGTGAGCTTGATTCTTATATAACATATAAGAATAATGAGAGAAATGCATAAGAGTAAAACAAAAAGGTAGAAAGAAAGAAAGAAAGAAAGAAAGAAAGAAAGAAAGAAAGAAAGAAAGAAAGAAAGAAATGACAAAGAAGGTGAAGAAATAATGACAGAAAGGCAAAAAAGAACATAAAAGTTAAGAAAGAATGAATGATTAATTGAATGACAATGAATTGACTAAAGAAAGAAAAGCAAACAAAGGGAACAACAATGAATAAGAAATAATGACAGAAATGCAAACAAAATTAAAACAAAGGCAAAAAAGTGACAAATAAAGATATAAAAGTGAAAGAAAGAAAGAAATTAGAAAGAAGGTGAAGAAATAATGACAGAATGGCAGAAAAGAACATAAAAAGCTAGGAAAGAATGAAAGATTAATTGAAAATTCATTGACTAAAGAAAGAAAGAAAAGAAAAGGGGTAAACAATGAACAACAAATAATGACAGAAATGCAAACAAAATTCAACCAAAGGCAAAAAAAGTGAAAAGTAAATATATAAGAGTGAAAGAAAGAAAGAAATGACAATGATGAAGGAATAATGACAGAAAAGCAAAAATGGAAAGTAAAAAGCAAATAAACAATAAAAGGTTGACTATTAATTGACTAAAGAAAGAAAGATAAGCAAGCAAAAGGAGCAACAAAGAACAAGACATAATAACAGAAATGCAAACAAAATTAAAACAAAGGCCAAAAAGTGAAAAAGAAAGATGTAAAAGTACATTTGCTTGCATTTCCTCATTTGTAAATCACTTTGGGTAAAAGCGTCTGCTAAATGAATAAATGTAAATGTTAAAGTGAAAGAAAGAAAGAAAGAAAGAAAGAAAGAAAGAAAGAAAGAAAGAAAGAAAAATAACAGGAGGAATGGGACAGAATTGAATATTCTAAGAAAATAAGAATCGAATAGAATATTAGTTGCTCTCAGTGAGGTGTCGCTACAGCACTCGGCCAATAGAGGGCGCAGTTTACTCTGCATATTAAAGTATGCCGTATACATAGTAAACTCCACGCGCGCGCGCACACACAATCACACACACTCTCACTCAGTCTAAGCGGTGCGTCCTCCAGCATGGACCGCACGACACTGGAGCCGGACTCCGCAGTTGCTGCGCTCCCGATGCTCGGTGAGTTTACGGGAGAAGCCCGGGTCCGCTACACGCTGGTTCTGACGGAGAGGGAGCTCACTTTGCAGAAGCTCGGCACCGGCAGGAGGAAATCAGGAGCGGTAACTGTGCTGGACCTACAGGACTGTATAGGCTGCCGCACGTACGGAGCGGAGGAAGGCGCGGACTCGAGCGCGGGCTTGGCGGTGTATTTCTACCCGGTGAGGAGACGCTGGACTGGGCTGAGTTCAACACCATGCCGCCGCAGAGTGGAGCTACGCTTCCGGGTGGCAGTGAGCCCGGACCCGCGGACAAACCTGGGGGAGGCGCAGAGATGGGCCAGAGCTATCCGGCAGGGGTCCTTCCGCCGGCCAGGTGCGCACATCAAACCCCCTGAGGGGGTGATCTCTCCTCACATACAGTATTACGTACTTTTCTGATGTATTTTTAAAGTATATGAAGTTATGTGTGTTATTTAACATGGACAAAGAAAAATAAGCAATAATGACAGAATGAAAAGGCAAGGTGAAAGAAAGATGGACAAAAAAATGGACTTAAGAAGGAACTATTGACAAAGAATGAATGGAATAAATAAAGACTGAATGAAAGAAAAAGAATGATTGACAAAGAATGGGTAAAAGAAATAAACAAAATAAATGATAGATAGATAGATAGATAGATAGATAGATAGATAGATAGATAGATAGATCAAGGAAAGTTAAGTGGGACCAAAATAAAGAGAAAAAGACTGAAAGAAAGAAATCCGGAATTATAGACAGAAATATTGACAAAGAAAGAATGAAAAATAATAAAGGTTGTCAAAGAATGTCTGAAAGAAAGAAACAAACAAAAAGAAAGCTAGATCAATGAAAGATAGCCAGAACCAAAATCAAGAGAAAAAGAAGAAAGAATGAGTGAATGAATGAATGGATGGATGGATGGAGTGATGAATGAATGGAAGAAAAAATGATGCTTGGCAGAGAATGTATGGAAGAAAGAAGAGAAAGAAAATGGAAGAACATCTCAATTATTTATACGCTTAACAAGGAAAGAGGGAAGAAAGAAAGACGGAATCTGTTTCTCAGTATTTGTAGTTAACTCTTCAACTTTGCGAATGATTTTCCTCGAACAGTAACCATTTCAGTTTTTTAGCAAATTTCCCTTTCTATTTCTATGGGTTTTTTTTTATTTTTTATCATTGCACCTTATCATGAACTCTTTTCAGTTCACACACCTACAGTGTTATTTATACAGTATACCAGGCTACACAGATGTGCATTGTTCCAGTAACTCAACACTGTATAAGTAGATTCGTCGCTGTGGGGGGTTCAACTCAACACCACAGATCTTTTCTGTGTGCGCTGTTTAAAAAAAACAGTGTTTTGTTTCCCACAGTGAAAGCAGTCAGAACTTCCTGTCTACATACAGGTGCATTAAAAAAAAATCATGAATCCTGTAAGACAACCTGCGTCACACCCTGCAATCTAATCTCCAAGTACAATCTGTTAGCCCAGTCGCCATGGACTCGAACACTATGGACTGCACTGACATCTGAGCCAAAAAAAGCACACCGTAAAAGTCATCATTGTGAGTAGAGATAACGTAACGGATGAACTTGCAGGACAGCTGCGAATACACTAGTGGTGACGGCGAAATGTAAACAAAGCATGCTAATGGACAGTAAAAATTTACGCAAAGTTATTACCTCTAGCTCAGGATGTTTGCGTTCATGTTAGCCCATTTTCTGCAGCATGTGAGCAGATTGATGATGAGCAAAGCGCAGTTATGTTTGTTCATCGTAGGTCTGTCGTTAGAGGATCTTCTTGGTATCTTCTGTTGTGTCTCCAAGCTGACATGGAGAAAGCACGTTATCAGACTGAAACAAGTGGCGCAATATAAAAATGTTCACTCTGTCATCAGGAGACTGTGAGTTTATATCCAAACAATGCCACAGCCGTCTATGTCATGGGCTCATGTATGCGGAAGAGCGTGGATAGCCCTGTGTGTGGGGGGGGGGGGGGGCTGGGGGGGGGGGGCTGGGGGGGGGGGGGGTCATGTATGCGGAAGTGGGTAGATAGCACAGTGTGTGTGTGTGTGGGCTCATGTATGCAGAAGAGGGCAGATAGCACTGTGTGTGCTGACAGTTTGTTAAGAATCCTATATATAATGATGCATGTTGTATATCGTAGAAAGAT
Organism: Ictalurus punctatus; assembly: GCF_001660625.3. Classification (NCBI taxonomy): domain Eukaryota; kingdom Metazoa; phylum Chordata; class Actinopteri; order Siluriformes; family Ictaluridae; genus Ictalurus; species Ictalurus punctatus. The sequence goes on along the minus strand of NC_030427.2, from coordinate 15,061,002 downwards.
ACTTTTAGCATATCGCCCAACGCCTGACGTGTTAGCCTTTACCATGCTAACTGTAGTAGCTGTAGTATCATACTGTAGCTTATACAGTCAGGTCCATAACCGCTGCAAATTCAACATTCAACACTTGGAATCAACTCGAGAGCATTAATCTCCTTAATTTGTCATGAAATAACAAGGAAACAGGCCACACCTGGTCATGAAACTGCTTATCAGTCAGTTTTCCAATAACTTTTGAGCCTGTGAAAACGGCTGTTATTCCTAAACAGTTAATGCAATATTTTTGTTAAATCCCTCGGAATTAAAGCTGAAAGTCTACACGTCAATCAAACTGTATATGCACCTTGTAGACTTTTGTTTATTGGCTACAGTGAACGTGAACTCACCAGCACCAATAAGTTATTCAGAATTCTTTCTTTCTTTTTTTTTTTTTTGAGAATAAAACTCTGCCCACAATCCTTTCCATGATGCATCGAACGTGATGCAGCACTGCTGGGGTTCAGAGGTCACTGCGACACGTCAATGTGTGGCTTGTGGTTTTGCTGCTCATGAATCACGTATCGCTGTGCTTCAGCGGAAACATTTACATCCACTTTTATTCATTTAGCAGACGCTTTTATCCAGAGTGACTTACAAATGAGGAAATACAGTCTGAATGTGTGAGAATCTGGCTAGATTCTGATTGGTCAGAATTTTTCATAACTTTGTCAGTAGTGCAATACGTCATCTAATAGGTTTCTAATACGTTATTGTTTCTAGAGTAGTCTATAGTATAGAGGTTTTCTTTAAGGAGATATTTATTTTACATTTATGGAAGGAGTCTCCAGTGTCAGGGCTTTGTAACTCTCGCTGTAACGTTAAGGTTGTTTATTGGTTTGCTTTTTTTTTTTTTCCGATCCAGACTCTTTAAACAAGACTTCTTGAACATGCATACCAAGCAGATGAGCGTCAGCAAGCTTTTAGTAGAAACATTACACTACTAACAGTTTAGTAATGTTTCACAGTGTTCCACACAGACTTGTAATTTATCCTCGGCTTGTAAGGCGAAACAGGAAAAAAAGAATGGTGTGGTCTTATCTTCGGGTTTGAGTTTCCTGAATGAAACGCTGCAGTGTTGCTATGGAAAAAATACAGTGCAGTTTAGTGAGGATGAAAATATCTTAGCTTGTTTACATCTGTCTCACTTTGATACAGATCCAGCCTAAACACCAAACTGCTGCAAACTCACACTGACTGTACGGCTTTCATCTGTGTTACAACGTATTGCTGAGTTCAGTGTGTGCGGTGGTGTTAGCAGTAGAAGGACACAACATTTCCATTTCAGGGACAGGGTTTCTTATTTAGGACACACCTAAAGGATGGATTCAGTTCAAATATTCTGTAATTCTACTGCAGACAGAACTGTTGTTTCTGCAATAATAATAATAATGCACGTCTAATAAAAAAACATCATCATCTTTCATGCATTAAAATGCAGCTTTACAAAGAGAGGGGAAAAAACTGTATTAGGGACTAATCAGAAAATAGAGAAAATAAAAATGTAATATAAATTCTAAAAATGTATAATCATTAAAAATAGTAGTAATAATAATAAGTAGTAGTAGTTATAACAAATTGGGTACAATGAATTGTAGCTCAGGAGAAAAACAATTACATTTAATATTTAACAGAATTTTTTTTTTATTCCGTGACATGTTCTGTGAAAGTTTGAAAAACATGTCAGTCAGAGCCATTGCTTTAATAATGCATAACATTTTATTATTATTATTGTTAATAATAATAACGAATTTCATGCATTAAAGTTCAATGTTACAAAGAGAAAAAAAATCCAATAAAAACACCATTAAGGAATAAGCAGAAAATAGAGAAACTAAAAAATGTAATAGAAATTCTAAAAAATAAAAATAATAGAAAAAAAATTATAAAGTGAATAAACACTTCAAATAAAATTAAAAATAATTATCACAAGTTGGGTAAAGCATGGAACTGTAGTGCAGAAAAATAACTTGGTCTATAACATACAGTTAATAGCAATAAAATGGTTAAAAATGATAATTTTTTTTACAGATTTTTCTTAAGTGTCATGATGATGTCATAAACAACAATAACTGCAGTAATATAAACATGTAATCATACCACATGCTATGTATGGCACTACAGTATGATACACTAAAGGAACCTGTTTCATGGACATTGCACAACAGTAAGTGTAAGTATAAATGGATAAAAAGTACAGCTTGTTCTTTAATAAATAAAAATGTGTAAGTGTCGGCAAATATATAAGAGGAACAAAAC
>NC_030427.2:14976210-15053710 GCF_001660625.3 Ictalurus punctatus | reverse complement strand
CCTCCCAGCTCTGTGTGTGTGAAATGTCGTGGTTCCATCGGTGGAGCTGGTTCTCACGCTGGGATTTGATACTTGCTCGCGTCACGGCATCAAACCGCCTCATGTAGTTACTTTGTATTTTGTGTTATATCGCTAGTTTCCTTAGGTACCGCCATAAATACTGCCACCCTATTATTGGCTTTATCGCACACTGAATATATGAGAAATCTGATGTTTAATTTAATATATAATTAATCATAGTGTATGAAAATAACACTATAAAATAATATATATAGTTTGTTGGCATTACCCTAATAACATAATAATAATAATAATAATACTTTATTTATATAGCACCTGTCTACATTGAAAAATGTAGCTCAACATGCTTTACATTTTGATGTAAAAAAGAGAAATAAAGAAAAAAAAAAAGATTGTCTAAGCAGCGGATAATTTAAGATGTGTAGCTACTTTCTATAAGCCATTGCCTGTTTTTTGAAGGTCAACAGGTTTTGTCTGATTTCATTTGCGGATTCTTTAATCTTTCCCTTGTTGTTAAAGGAGTTTGGCCTCTGTGTCACATCATATTTATACCCCAGTTAAACAGGAAGTCATACATGACGGCTTAAACACTCCTAAACCCTCAAGTGAACGTAAACATGTAAAGTATACATGGGGAATGTGCTTCACTTAGCTTATATTTTGTTCAGAAGAATTTCTAAGGGTGCCAATAATTGTGAGATGTGTTTTTTATAAGTGGTTACTCTGAAACGAATTAACTAAGTTATGAAAAATTTAGTCTATTTAGGAAACATGACAATGAGTTTGTGCCATTTTGACAGGAAAACACTTTTGACAGGAAAACAGCATCATAATTTGTTCACTTGTTAGCTGCACACCTAAGAAGGATGGAATAATACAGTGTGTGTCGATTATCATGACATAACATCTAACTGATTATGAGAACATGCCTCTTTTTCCCGCGTTTACGGAACACTTTAGAGCTTATATGACAAAAAAAAAAAAGATGATGTTATCAAGAAGATATTCCAAATATTCCAGCATGCCCATACCAGCGCATTCTTTTCTGAATGTTTTGAGCGTGTTTAAGTATCGGTTTGCCCGTTTCGGCATGTCGATGGTACTCCAGGAATGACAATGTTCTGTCTTTCTGTCTGTCAGGTGGTGTGTGTGCGGAGGTGAGGAGGCCTTGTAGGTTCCTGGTCCTGATAAATCCTCAAAGCGGTAAAGGTCAGGCCCAGGCTATGTTCAACAACCACATTCAGCACATGCTACAGGAAGCCGACATCACATACACACTTCAAATTACAGGTGAGGACATGCACCGAGATGCATGTAAATATTGTAAGACACAGTCTTATTTCTATCATGATATTTGCTTCCTCGTGGTTGCTAACTATCTATTTTAATAGTCAGCTGTACTAGCATTTAGTTTTTAAAATGTATAGGTAAATATAGTTTTTCAATATTTTACTATAGTATATTTGTATTTTTAAAAAGCAAGTGATCAGAAGCTGACTCTTTTTAGATTCAGTCTTACGTGAAAACCAAGAACAACTCTGGATATGAACAAATTTTTTCGTAAATCGTTCGCAGAAACATTTACACGAGAAATGGAAATGCACTCATTGGGAGGGAAAAACATTCCTATCCTACATTTCACTCCTGAGTATTGTGTAAATTTACGTGTATAATGTGAACCTTGTTGATCGGGCTTCAGATCGTATAATTGTCATTGAGTTACCACGATTTAATATACAGATTACTCAGTCAAGTTTAAACCGTTTGTTTATTTAAATTATGCACCAATTTAATGGACAATTTGTGAAAGTCCATATTAATCAATATGATCTGAAACACATCCATAATTTACGACAAATAAATTAGTAGTGGTCATTTAATTAGAGCAAAAGTAACAGCACCCTATAAAAGGGGGAGGAGTTAGTGTGCATCCATGGTAGCTGACACCCTGCTATGGCTGAGGTGCACTACTGGAAGATTTAGCACATGCCATGCTTAGGAGGTGCTCTTTCACTGTTTAGTAGCATTTTGTTTTTGTTGCGTTTTCATGGAGTTTTGTGGGCATGGCTAAATATTAATTTGGTAATTTATAGGTGATTGATATTTATTTGCTTGTGATTAACACGTGAGTATGAAGAACATCAGTGAAACTTTAAGCCTGGCAGAAATTTTTTGTTCTGTTCAGCTATTACACAAGATTGCAAAATGATGCTCAGTTGTTGTTGTTGTTTTTTACTTTTTTTAATGCAGGCTGACTGTAATAGTATTTCAGGTGATTGTATTTGCTAGTCTGTACCAGAGTTAGATATTTTCCCCAGTGTGTTCAGTTGGTTTTACATTGCAAACATCTTCACAAGCACTAAATTTGTTTGCACGCCTGGCTGTTCTGTGATTGGTCAGGAGTTTGTTTCCTGCTGTCTTTCCTACAGGATGTTTGACTTTTGGCAGGTCATTCAGGTGCAATTTACCTGAAAACACATAAACCCTCAGTAATAGGCATACATTTAAGTTAAAATGCATTCAGTCCATTTTGCACAGGGTGTGGTGGTCTTTATTTTTCAAAGAGGTGTGAAAGCAGCCTTAAAATAAATCCAGGGCAGATAAGGACAGCAGGCTGGAGTTTGGATTTCTTTTTCATACACACAAGTACACAAAGAACACGTTCACACTGAAATGAGAATGAATTTGCTCAGCTGCCGCTCGGTCCTGTCCTGTTTTTTGAGACAGAGCCATACTGACAGTTCGGGACTGGCCTCGATCTCTTACACAACACAAAACAGTGACACAGTAACACTGACCTGTGCTCTGCTATAGAGGAGCAGCGTAGTAAAGCATGTCTTTGTCTAATCCAGGCTCAGCTGTGTGTGTGTGTGTGTGTGTGATGAGAGGTTAATCCTAAGTCATTCTGCAGGGTAACTGAGTCCAAACAAGTCTCGTTTTACTCAGAATAGTAAGGTACTCCTTTTATTTCTGCTATTTCTCTCCATCCATCTCTCTCACTCTCTTTTTCTTTCTCTCTCTCACACACACAGTCAGAGGAGAAGAGAGGATGGCCAGGCAGCGGAATGAAGATTTAGAGTTAATGGCAGACAGAGATAAATAAAGAGAAGGAAAATAAGGGTAAATCTAGAACCCTTAATGGTTCTCGGGTTGTGCCTCTGAGGGAACACATAAAGGTACTATCTAGAACCCTAGAATGATTCCTTATCAGACAGGGTTCCGAACTAGATCCCTAGGAAACTAAGAACCCATAAAGAAGACAGGAAGAGAGTATTTGTTTGTTTGTCCATAGAAACTACATATATTAAATCTATGCAAATATATAAACTGTATATTAAATTGAAAGTAGGTAAACCGATCAATCAATTGGTCAATAAATATATAAATTTAAAAATAACTAAATGATAGAGAACCCGAAAACCCGACTGAAATAAATAATAAAAGTATAAGGCAAAGAGAGAGAAGGAGAGAGAGGCATTAAATCTGAGAATGAGAGGGAGAGAGAAAAGAGAGAGAATAAGAAAGAGGGAGGATATGAGGGAGAATAAAAGACCAGAAAAGGAGAAAGAGATGGAGAGATGGAAGAAAGAGAAAAAGATTCATTTAGGTTTATTTAGTATGGTTATGTTATCTTAGTAGAAATAATCTTTGCTGCTTTTCCTTTACCTTTGTTGTGTATATTTAATTATAATTATTTATTATTATTATTATTATTATTATTATTATTATTATATGTACTCTCTCCTTTCTGTTACACTCAGCACTGTTTTGGCAACACTAGTACAATGACAATCACACCATTTAAACATGATAAATGAGGGAAAGAGTGAGTGGGTAGAATAATGTGGGAGGGGATATAAGAGAAAGCAAGGAAAGAGAAAAGAGAAAGTGAATCTGAGAGAATAAGAGAGAGAAAGAGAGACAGTGAGAGATGAGAAAAAGGTGGCACAAGCCAGAAATACGAAAGACTTGAGCAATGCTTGTGTACAGTGTTTACATGCTCGCTTTGTGTCAGCGGGTGGTTTTAGGTCACCACACCTTCACTTTCAATTCAGATAGCGTAGAGTAACAGGCTACTGTAAATACACAGTTATCTAAGCTACATGTTACACTACAAGCACAGCTACCAGTCATTTTATAAATATGCAGTTTCTGAGCAAAGCTACAAGTTACTATACAGGTTAATTTATACATATGTACTTTGGTTCCCAGTCTACAAGTTACACTACAAATATGTAGGGTTTTAGCAAATGTAATGTACATGTTACACTATAAAATATACAGTTCTTTTCACGATACCACAAATCACACTCTAAATACATAGCTTCTTCACAAAATTTCAAGAGGTGGCGAAACTTCCTCAGTTGAACTGGATGGCCGAGTGACATTCTCAGCTGTATAGAGATGCTGAGAAGCGTCCTCGGTCACACTGAGCGTTGTTCTCCATCGACTTTGCAGGCTGAACTTGGTTGAATGTGTGAGCAGACTCAGGTGTACGTAGAGCTTGGTTGGCTGTGTTGTCAGTCTCAGGCATGAGAAGAACTTGGTTGGTCATGACGTCTGCTTCAGACATGAGCGGAAATTGGCTGTCCATGTCAGCAGACTCAGGCGTGAACAGAACTTGGTCATCCTTATCAACAGACTCCGGAGTGAGAACTTGGTCATCCTTATCAGCAGAATTGGGCGTGAGCACAACTTGATTGTTTGTGATGTCGGCTTCAGGCGTGAGCAGAAACAAGTTACTTTATAAATATGTTTTGTTAGTAAAGCTACAAGTTACTTTATAAATATATATTTTTACCTGTAAAAATATGTATTTTGTTAGCAAAGCTACACTTTACACACTATAGATATTTATGATGTTGGCAATGCTAAGTTACAGTATGCATACATAGCAATATTAGCTTAACTGCTATGGTTGATGTCACAAATTATAATAGAAAGGAGTTTCTAAGTTTTTTGTTTGGCTGATTTAAGGATTAACAAAAGATTTGAGCATAAATTGGCCCAGTTTTGTCTCTTAACATAAAACACTGGTGAATGGGAATTAGCCTAATGGTCTTACGGTTTCCAACCAGTTTCATTGTATGTACATCCAACTGACAGGAAATGGACAACTTAGTGGATTAAAAATAAAATAGTTTAACTCACACACTCTTTATCTAAAAACTAACTATTAAGTGCTACGATATTGCTAATGGGAAATGATCAAATGGAAGCCATGGATCATATACTTCTTGACACAAATTCAAAGTTATATAATGGTTTACTAACCCTCGATATCAATGCCAGTGTTAGCAGTTTGATTTCTTTAGGCTCATTCATCCGAATCTGAAACTCTCAGCACACTGGAGGCTGATTCAGTGCTTGCTAGCAAACACAAACTCTGAGGTAAAGCTGTGACATTTTTGGTGGTCAGTGAAAGTTATTTTTTCACCTGGCACCAGATTAACAGCACTTTCCATTCCCTTTGAAAACTGCAGGCTACACTGTGAGACATATCTGCTAACAGTAGTGGGGGAGGGGGGAGGGGGTAACTAAATATGTTAACTAAAATATGTAGATCACCAATAATCTACATCACTATTATATAACTATTGGGCTAGCTCTAAATGTTTAAGCACCAAACAAAGCTAGTCAGCTAATGGAGGAGAAAATCATTATCCATATAGCTACCTATCTAGCCATCATTGCACATAAGATACCACAGCAATATTAGCTATCTATTCAGCTAGCAGGGAAAATCATTATTCCTGGATGCGATACCTTTGTATAACTAGCTAGCTAAATATGATTAAGTGTTTAGTGGGAGCACAGCGGATACTCTTTATAGCAGTGAGTCTTTTAATGCTGTGTTCAGTGTTGAAATATTCATTATTTGCAATTTTGCAGCCAGCAAATTAGACAGTTGGAGATATTGATTATGCACTGCCTAAAAACCATTTCTGTTGACTGTCCTTGTACACATTAGCACTGCTTTTCAAAGGGTAATTTTCCCAAAAGCATTATAGCACAAACATCTCCACAGAGGAACAGACATTTGGGAATTTCTCTTTCCAAAACACATTCTGAACATAGTATAGAGCATAACCTAGATTAGCATAGACTTGATCCCAGCCTTCAGGATCTGGATCTGCTCCTTATTAGTTCTAATGTCCAACACTAGGCAGTATTGTTTGCTTGTCCCTTGGGTACCTGCTAAATATTAGGATTGTTGTCTTACGAGTCATTGTGGCAAAATCACAAAACCTGGGGAAATAAGGCCATTAGCCAGTGAGCCAATGTTAGTTCTTTAAGCTAGAGTCTCGACCTCTGCTTGCTGCTTGCTCAATGGAGTAGTGTTTCTTAGATTTTGGCACCCCTACTTCCAAATTTTGTTCAGTGAATAGAGCTCATGGGCTGAAGGAGACTGAAAGACAAAGTGTACTGCCTAGTGATGTCTCACTGTTGTCAAGGTTTAACCTTTTTTTTAATGCTTTTTTTTTCCCATTTTGACTAAGTATTATCTAACTTTTTCTTTTCTTGTGCACTTGCCTACCAGATTTCATTTTGTTATGAGGCTAACATGATGGATGCAGTTTATAAACTATAACCACCTTGGTCGAGGTCTCATCCGTGGTTGGTTTTCTTGCATTTCGGAAATAAAGAATGTCACATGAAATTTGTTTCTCCACATGCCCTGGGTCATTAGGAAGCTGTGTTCAGAGTACAGGGTTAGCCATTATATGACCCCCCCCACCCCCCCTGCAGGGTTCAGGACTTTGCTCAAGGGCCCCAAGTGTGGCAACTCGGTAGTCCTGGAGCTTGATGTCCAAACCTTCTGATAAGTAGCCCAGAGCTTTAATAACCAAGCCACCACTTTAGCTTTGCCTTGGATTCAAAGCATGCCCCAAACAAATAAGTTCTGTGACATTTGCATTTGGGACTTGAAAGCAATGAGACCTGAAAAGTCCCCCGACTCTAAGAAGTGCAGGAAGCGAATCAAGGTGATGGGATTACCTCGAAACCGATACTATGGTGAACACAATGGCTGCATACAGGGAGGAACCTTTTAAAGATACTTCCCACTTTCAGTAGCCTTCATTTGTTTGCCTGTAACCCAGGCACTTTCTCATCTTCCACAAGCTTGAGTTTCCCACTGTCTCATGTTCAGCCAGAGGCTCTGTATAAGGAAATGTGATGTGACTGGACTGATAAAGGCCATATCAATTCCCCGCCTGACTTCACAGGGACATGACAACGGAAAGGGAGGAGAATCTGATGCCTCCCTCAGGGGCTTGGTGTTACGTTGCAGCTAGCGGAAGAAAACGCAATCTCCCTAATTAGCGAATCCCACTCTCTAAGATATAACAAGCTGACAAAGGTTGAGGCTTGGCACGTGATGTTTTAGGACAAATGAGGGGCATTTGTGAGATAAGAGAAAGCGCTTCAGAAAGCTGGCCCAGATCTGCAAGATGATAGCTGACACTATGTGCATGCACCGCTAACAAATTATGTAATGCATTGTAGGAAGGCATGTTGGCAAAAATGTGGTCAAATTCTATTTCTATCATCTGGATCTGTTTAGCCATTTGGATGTTTTCTTATGTTAACAAACTCTAGCTACATTTGAAAGGTCACATGGGGAGGAAATACTTCTGAAAAATGTCCATTGTGGAAACTACATCACTAAGCGTTAACTACATGGGAGTTCCATACTCCCAGCGCTTAATACTAGCTTTTAACATTGTTAAACGAGTTTGTCCAAAATGGGTATTGGGGCTTTAGCAAACCTTAGACGTCAGATAACGCCTCCTTCTGGTGAGTTTGTTTTTGAGTCACATTTTTCCCCAAATCTAACAAATCCACATTTAAAAAAAATTCTGTTACAACATTAGCTTGGCCTGAACTGCCAAATTAGCAATAGATTAAAAAGGTGTTTTTAATTAATTAGAAAATTCATGATCTTTCAAAATGTTAGTCATTTAAGTACAATCTTCTAAACTTTCCACATTTCTCTTTTTACACCAGAGCCTTTTCTGTTCGATATTGCTTTACATGTGGAGTTTTTATATTCCTGAAGCTCATGCAAAGACCCCCAAACACCTCATGACTAACATCTTTTCACCTTTTCTCATTTGCTTGCAGAGCGTCAGAACCACGCCCGCGAGATGGTACGAGAAGCGGACCTGTCTCAGTGGGACGCCGTGGTCATCATGTCCGGAGACGGTCTGCTGTTTGAGGTAAGATCACTGTGAGCGCATTCCTCGCCAAGTAAACCTCAGCAAACCAACGTGTCCTATGTCCAGAGGTTGATTTAGGAATGTGCAGAAACTGAGAAGTTTAGATGGACGTCATGTGAGGAAAAAATTCAGCAACAAACAACAGCAGGACTGTGAACAACATGATGTTGAATGATGTTCACAGAACATCTTGTTTGCTAAATCTTCGTGTTTGGATTTTTTATTAATTTAACTTGCAGCATGTTTACATGTTAACCTAGTGTCCAAAAAGCTATGGATGTTAAAATATTGCTATACTTAGATTATACGTAGTTTACACTGTAATATATGTTACAGCTTAGCATCTCTGGATGCTAGCATGCATTTTGGTGAATCTGTTCTGATATTTTAGGATATTATATTTATGGTTGTTATATCATAAGGCAAACACATGACACACTCTCTATGAGTGTTTAAAGTAGACGAAGCACTGTTCTGAGGCATCATCGGTAATATGTAAGATGTTGTAACCCAGCACTGAAATTTCCCAGTATGATTCAAGTGCAATTATAGTCCTCTTTTCTTAGTTGTCCAGTGACGTTCATGCTTCCCAGCTGTATGTTCATATCTCATTAAATGTTTTTCTGCCTATGTTGAAACCATGAACAGGTCTATGCTAATGTTTTCTTCTTTTTCCATACCTAAGATTTGTGGTGCTTTATATTAAAGCTTTTTTAAAAACCATAGATAACATAGCTGTTGTAAATCAAGTTTTTAAAAAAGAAAAGAAAAAAGAAATCTTGCTTTTTATAGTACAAGTAACTTCCATCTTAAGCTTTGCTATCATCTGAATGTAACAAGACAGAGTTTAAAGTGTGACAGTTCATTGGTAAATCATTGAATAATATGTAAATTATTGTAAATTACTGAGCGATAAGTAAGATCTTTCATGTAATGGGAAACGTTGCCAGAACTTCTGATAATCCTCCTCCTCTGAAGTCACGAATACTATAAAGTGGGCACTTCATATGGAATCATTTCAACATGTCTGTTCTCGTTTAATCCTAACGCCTACTACAGCATGTCTTCTGTATATCCGCAGGTCGTGAACGGGCTCATGGAGAGGGAGGACTGGGAGAAAGCCATTCAGACTCCTCTCGGCGTGCTGCCTGGAGGTTCGGGGAATGCACTAGCTGCCTCGATACACTACTACACTGGGTAAGACTCGCACTCGATGTAAGAGATTTTGGACCATGTGCTGGCTCAGTGGGGAAAAATATTACACACTTGGGAATGCATGATCAATAAGATCTTGTCATCCTTGATTTATGTAATAGTCTTATAATGCTAATATATTTTGAAATGCCACATATATTTTCCATTATTCCAATGATATATGTCCCACGACAAGTTGGCAATATGTAAATTACTATATTGGGAACATCTGTAGCTTTGCTTTATTGTTTCTCCATCCCACCAAAATAAAGAAAGCACCACTCCTACCCCCTGGTAATGATCTCCGGCAAATGATCCATGCTGGAAGTGGGCATAAGTGCTTTTTTTCTATAAAGAACAAACATTCAGATGCTTGTAATGCCTTTTAAATACTTAACAGTCAACCATTCCTGCTCCATGTTTGTTTACAAAAAAATCCCTAGGGAAATACGTTATGAATCAATCCATAACTGTGAAACATATTTACACCTCATCTCTTTGCCATTGGCGTTACTCAAAAATGCAAAAAAGGAATGAACGTGAATATACTAAATGGTCAGATCCATTATTACATTGCCGAGACAGTCTCAGTGGAACTCTCAAGGAGAGTGATCTAATTGCACCTGAGGCAGATTGTTGGCTTTGATGGAAAATAAGGGGATAGTTCTTCCACATGGGTGGAGTCTCTTTGTACTCAGGCTGTTTGTTGAATCTGGGTTGGCCTGGGTTGTGTTTTTAGCAGGTTCTGGATGATGAAGAATGGGATCTTGCTTAAAAAGGGAAAGTATGGATCTTCACTTATGAGAAGGAAGAACAGATTATAAAAGCAAGACAGTTCATCCATTCTCTATACTGCTTATCTTACACAGGGTCGCAAGGAGCTTGAAGCCTATCCCAGGGAATTCGGGGCACAGGGCAGGGGACACCCTGGGTGGGGTGCCAACCCATCGCAGGACACAAACACACACACTCACACACCCATTCAGTCTACGAACAATTTAGAGATGACAGTCAGCCTACAACGCATGTCTTTGTACTGAGGAGAAAACCAGAGTACCCGGAGGGGTACCACCCCCCAAAACACAGGGAGCACATCCAAGCTCCACGCACATAAGGTGCTATCCAGAAAGCTAATTTAGTGGTTTCACATCAATGGGGCCGGGGTGTGAATATTTATTAAATCACAACTTTTGGGTTTTTATTTGTAAATAATTTTGTGAATGTTTCCCCAAACTAAGTGTAATGTGGCCCGGTACCACCCCATATTGGAAAACTTTTATTCATTTTGTTAAAACAAACATTCATTTCTTCTTTCTCAGGGCACAGCCGGTGTCTGGTGAGGATCTGCTAGTGAATTGTGGCTTCATGTTGTGTAAAGGCTTGGTGTCGCATCTGGACCTCACTTCAGTCTGCATGGCATCCAGCCAGCGCCTGTTCTCCTTCCTGTCCCTCGCTTGGGGCTTTGTGGCTGATGTGGACATCGAGAGCGAGAAGTACCGCTACGTCGGAGCAGCTCGTTTCACCATGGGTACTCTAGTGCGCCTCACCTCACTGAGGGTGTACAAAGGAAAGCTAGCGTACCTTCCTGCCGAGGAATCTCAATTTCCTCCGAGCCCTGCTCAGCCAGTGTCCTTCACCAATGATTCCAACTCATCCTCGGTTCATTCCTCCATTCATTCCCACTTGTCAAGGAACTCGAATTGTCAGAATCACCTCTTGCACAATTCATGCAACTCCAACAATGCCCACAAACCCAAATTTAACGGTCAGCCACCAGTGACCACACAAGGCCCCCCAGATTCCCTCCTTGTACCCTTAGACCAGCCTGTGCCAGCACACTGGACCGTGGTCAAGGAGGAGGATTTTGTTCTGGTGATGGCGGTGTATCAATCCCACCTTGCTGAAGACTTGATAGCTGCGCCTGCATCCAGGCTCGAGGACGGAATTATACACCTGATCTACGTAAAAGCAGGAATCTCACGCCAAGCCCTCTTGCGCCTCTTCCTGGCCATGGAGAAAGGTGCCCACTTGAGTACAAACTGCCCCTTTGTGGTGTACGTTAAAGTGCGGGCACTACGACTAGAACCCTATTCACCTAAAGGGACTATCACTGTCGATGGTGAGGTAGTGGAATACGGGCCAGTACAAGCGCAGATCTACGGCAGACTTGCCAGGATTATAGCCGGATAGAATTGCACATAGAAGGCCAGAAATGTTTGGCAAAAAAAAATCTTCTCACAGTGAATGAAAGATTGTAGAGTCAATTAGCAATAAAAGGAAATGATGATTGCTAGGTCTTTATTTATTGTTAGTATCGAAGTAACGGACAGGTTCTTGCCCTGATAGAGCTTCCTTTCTTTAAAGGAAGGCTTCACTTGAAAGTGAAGCCTTCACTTTCAACTGAAGGCTTTGTGTGAGTGGACATTAGAAGAAATCGTATTTTCATAGCACTCCGTCCGCACAAGCTTTGACCCATTGTTAGCAGCACATCTTAACATTTGCAGGATTGTCTTCTAAGTGAGGTACTACAATTTTTTGAAAGCAATGACTTCTAATGTGTGATTGATGTCTGCTGCTGTTTTCAAGGTGCTACTGATTGTAGGGACAAATCATGCAAAAGATTGAAGAGAAATTTACTTATTTTTATACTGCAGTTTTGTACACGACATAGACGTCTCCACATATCCCACATTTATATGAGAAGCAGTGTATAACCGGGAGCTTATGAGTCGGCTGGATGGGGGTTTGTGTAGAGTGCTTTCATTTGTCTTTCTTTTTAAAATGACTTTTTTATTTTTTATTTCTTAGCACATATAGAAATAGAAAATTAATTCGTTTTTAAATTAAAGTATTGACTACAACTCAATTATTCAGGAATCCAAATATGATGTACCACTAATGTGGATCACTACATACTTTTTAAAAAGTAATAAGAAGATGAAAGTAAAAGAGCACATCATCGATATTTTCCAGCTGCTGCAAGTTAATCAATTTAAGTGCAGTTATTAAAAGATTCATGATGTTAGCTGACGTTATCTTGTATTTCGATTCACGTGGTTTGGTAACGTTACCGAAATAGCTAATTGGCTCACTTCCAACTGGTCTCCAGTCAAAATGAGCTCAACACGGTGCACCAGATTTATTGAAATACACCTTGCTCTGTTATTCACATTTTTTGTTGGTACAACCTCAGGGTTGGAATTAAGTTACAACCATTTCCACCAGCTTAAGGAAGCTCAGTTTACTGTATCAATGAGCTCTGTTTGGAGGATATCGGTTACTCAGAGTGGTGTCCATAATGGGATATTTGCACCTCTTCTGTCAATTAAATCTCTTCTGTCTGGATGGTTATGAATGAAGCCAGGACAAGTGAGATTTTAGCAGGATTTTTTTTCTTCTTTTGAACCTGTTAATATGATCCCATTATTGAATGAGTTAATATATAGAACACTGTAATCATGGTATTCTATCCTTTGCAGAAGAAATATGAGGATTTCTACCTGTTCTGGTCGTTCTGATTGATTATTTTATGGACGCTCAGTGATGACGGTATGGGGATGATCCAAAAAACTACATTTAGGAAGGACACCATCATCCAATTATCATTTGGTAATTTCCTGAATAAATGAAAAATTTTGGCCTACACATAGAAAGGCTATTTTGTAGCCTAGTTTAAAAAAAAAAAAAAAAAAAAAAAACATTTTCCAATTTGCAATGAATCGGATGCAACTGAAATTATCAGGGCTCTAATTTTGGGATGGAATTTTCCACCTCTAAAAATTTCCATTTGGGGTAAAGGGGTAGAAAGTAATTTCAGAACCAGACATAAATAAAATCCAAGTTATCCAAGTTCCTAAAGTGTAGCTGATTTCATCCGAATAGGGCTACAGATACTGTGCTAATCGAAGATACAGTGCTGTTTGTAGCTACACTACGGCTATGTTTTCTTCTTACGAGATCTTACTGAACATAATAGTCAAATGGATCACATGATAAAAACCCACCGAAACACACAAATCCAAACTATAATTTACGAACCCATACATCTTTATTAGTTCCAAAAGCTTCATAGCCAATCAACTAGCACTTCCACTTCACACTGGTAACAGTTTATTCTCATGAAAAATAATAAATAAATGTTTAATAAAGCTCAAATCAGACATTTATAAAACGGTACGTATTAGTCTGTACAAACTATTAATACATTTCACAAGTGTCTAATTTAAGTGTAACAAATAAGACCTAACAAGACCTTAATTAACCCTTAAACAGTATGTGTTTCTTTTAAAAAAAAAAAAAAAAAAATTGTGTTGCTTGGTTTAACGTTCTTCATAGGGCATGAGCAGCGAGCGTAATGCAACCTCGGTCTCCTAGCGCCGGTTAATGATTAGCTTCAAGTCTGTCATCACCAGGGCAGTTAATGCTGTCCCATAATTATCTCCTTTATAAAGTCCGTTTCGACAAGGCTGGCCAAGGCTGCTAGACACGTTGTAAAGTCACTGGAGATAAACATGACCACACTTCTCACTGATTCCACACATTCTTACAATTTTTTTTCTCAGAAAACTAGCTGGTGACATCATGCAGGGTGTGTCTGAAAGAGTGATTTAGGGTACTAGTATTGATTTGACAGCATTGCACTGCAGTGGTAGTGGTCCACTTCCAACACAACACCCATTCCTCCCTCTCCAAAACACACACACACAAACGCACAACCCCACCCTGTCTGAAGACTCAGCTGGTTTGCACTGATTACAACCCCCATCATCTAAACATCAATCCCAACCTGCACCTTCTGTTTATGACTGCAGCAAGATAAGATTATTGTGTTTATTCCTTACTAATATGTATACATTCGTATTTTGAATATGATAAATGGTATGTAATAATGTTTAAACTAACGCTATTAAAAGTTGTTCTTGGTGGAATGATGCTTGAATCACAATACAGCAAATCAAATTGGAGGTGCTGGTCGTCTGCCAGTAAAAGGGGGAGGGTGGGGTTACTGACTCGCCTAAAGCTACATTAAATAACCAGCACATCCACATTTCATTCTACTCTAGTAAATACTGGACTAGAATCAGCACTGTGAGGAAAGTGTCTGCGTCAGAAGCTTTATTTACACTTCATTTATTTCATTACACATTCATTCTTTTGTGATAAAACTTGCATGTGCTAGCAGTGCAGCTACTGTGTGGTCACTCAGCCACTGAGTATAATCAGTGCAGATTCCGGCATTAAATTATTCAAATGTCTGATGTTATAGTAAAAACACTAGCTAGACGTGACGTGTAGAATTTACAATTTTATTGCCGTGCACTTCACTGTGGGATCAACCAGAGGTCATGACTTTGGCTATTTCCTTTGGCTAATTCTTTCATAAAATTTCGATTTGGTTCTTCTGTAGATTTTTGTTTTTAACCTTTGCTGTGTTAAAATGTTTGCGTTTTGTTTGTTTTTTATGTGGGAAGGTGATTACATAATACAGTCACAGTTGAAAGATTTAAAGTCAGAAACATTGTTGCTAGGCAACAGGGAAGTAAAGAACGCCAAGAGTTATCTAGTTCAGGCATCGTCAAAATGGTGAACGGTGTTCCGGATGCGTAGTTAGCGATGTACTTCCGTGGACCAAAATGAGTACTTGGGGGGGGGGGATACTGAACCAGAACAAATAAATATATGAACCAAATTGGATGTAGGTCAGCGACTCTAAACATGATCCATCATGGATGGACTGATTAGCTAACTGATGATATGTCAGTCCCTTCAGGATTTCTTGATTTTGCAATCGCAGAAATGAATGCAAAATCAAGCAAACTCTGTAATATTCAGAGGAGCTTGCAATTTTTCTAAATTACCGCAGATTTGGGCCAAGACGTGTTACAGTAGGTGACGTCATCACAACGCGCATTCCGCCAAAGCCTTCTTCGATTCACATGCGTCGTACAAGAGTACAGCTAAAAGATATAATTTACCAACAAACATCACTGTGAAAGATTGTGCATAACAATTTCACGCGATTGCGATTTCGCCAATTCAAGTAGTTTTTCCCAAAAATAGCACAAGAAGTTGCATCGCAAATTTTGAAAAAATCTGCAGTTAAATCAAGCATTTTTGGCCGCAAAAATCGCAAAAAAACCTCTGCAAAATCGTGTAATGACTGATGCTATGAAACAAAACAACAATTTCAAATAATCAGATGTATATCTATAATCTAATCATTATTGGTTAGACACTAAACATAGAGTGTTGCCACCAATCAGTCACGTTAGTCGAATTTGTAAACAAGGACGTTTATGTAACTGGACTTGAAAAATCCGAGTTGAATAATCCTGAGCTAGCTAATGAATTTTCAGCTAGCTAACTGGAACATAGCTGATAACTTTTATACACACGACAGTTTAAACAAGACAAAAGAGAGACTGAAATCACACTGCATTTACGCTCATCATCCAAACCAAACTTCCATGGGTTCTATCATGATGCTAAGCGAAAGTGTCACAATCCTTGGATTTGTAACACTTCGATTCTAAAGTGGTGAAAATGAAAGAGTGGGTCGGTTTGTATAAAATCATAACTCTTAATCAAACATAATGATACCTGTGTCGTTCTGCTCCTGGTTTGTGGTAAACTAAAGTTTTAGGATGGTTTTATACAGTATCTACATGATGCACCATAGCCTTGGGATTTCACATCCCATCACCTTAAGCCTTACGAAGCCCTGAATACAAAATTGGGTCGTTTTATGACCTTTGTTCAACAGTAGTTTGTGTATATGTGTCTGTGTATATGTAGAATAAAATAGACTGCACCGCCTTAAAACGGCTCATGAGCATTTATCTCTACTGGTCTGTTGATTAAATCATGAATGAATGACCAAAACAATGAGCTAATTTGCACTTTTTGCACTCTTGCACCTTTAAGAGATGTACTGTATGTGCTGTAGAGATACATAATTATTGTTTGCTTTCTGATTTTAATGTCAGCTAATCTGACATTATTTTCTTTTAGTGATTTTTAGTCAGTTTTCTCTTGAGATGTCACGCAGAACTGGACATTTTTGACTTGGACTGCTAAGGTAGACACTGCATGGTTTCACAAATGGTTGTAGAAATGAATTTTATTTGAATTTCAGCTTGAAGTTAGCTAAACATTCCATTTGTGAAGATATATATGTAAGAGCCAAGCTTGATCATGATCAGTGTGACGGTTATACTTTTTTGTCCAGCACTAGAGAGCAATTTTAATGGAATGGCTTGGTGGAAAAATCAAATTTATACAATTACACACCTCAGAAAAGACTTGCTACAGGTTAGAGATATTTTTGATTGACTGTAATAAACCCACACCAGACTTGCTCATGATCATGTGTTAATCATCATCAATTTACCCAGAATTCAATGCTGTGTTTGCTTTCAATTTTAACTCTATTGCTCCAATTTTATGTAAAAAACAAACCTATGCAAATGTGTGTACACATATCAAAATCAGTGCTGTTATAGTGTGTTTTTGTAAATGTACAGCAATGACTATAATTAAAGAAATCTATTACACTGAACAAAATCTAATGAAGTCTTAATTATTTTTTCCCTTTTATTTTGTAAATCGGTTCTCTCGTAGATTGGAGGAAAAGCAGAAATCCAATTAACGGAAGTGCTTCTCATTAACCAACAATTCATATGCAAATGAGATATTATATTGCATACCTTTTAGTGTGTATATGTATAGCATCGTAAAGCCAATTCAAGGTAAAGGACGTGCACGTGAGTTTAAAAAAAAAGAGTTCTGCTGCCCCCAAGTGGTCATAAAAGGAAGTGCACCAAAACTATCATTGAAATCAGGTAAATACACATTATCAAGAGTTTTAGTCAATTCACAGCATGGGGGACTAAAATAATTATACTCTTGGCCAAGTAAATACGTAAAATATATATATATATATATATAATTTTTTTTTTTTTTTAAAGAAGAAGAAGAGAGAAATCATATCAAAAACACTGCTACAAAGTCTATTATTTTCAGATTGTTTTTGTCAAAGTCGGATACTTTTAACCCTTTTAAATATATATATATTTTTTAATCAAGCCAATTTAAACTTAGTAATAAAAAAATCACTTGTATAAAAAGTAACTGAAAGCATCAAGCAAAATGAGATAAGATTATTACTGATGAAAAATACTTGCAAAGTTATTCATTAACACTTTAGGTCTAAAATATTACAGAACATTTTTTTAAACTTTAATGTCCAAAAATATATAAGATACGTGTACTCCTGACCATCACACCCATATGTGCTTCCTCCGCAAACTGTTGCCACAAAGTTAAAAACACACAAATGAAGACATGGTGTGTTAAGGTTGGAAGAAAGTGGAAGAGCTCGAGTGTCTTTACATTTACACAGTGTTTTCCTGCACGGAATGAGAGAATATTACTGTTTCAGTTTCAACCCCTTTACTGGTTAAAAATAAATAAATAAAAATCGGTTATTAATATTTCCCCTCACACTAACTGTGTGAGCTAGCGTGTCTGGCAGAACTGACAGCTGTCAGCCAATAAGACACGAGTATTTACTCGCATTTTCTCACTTGGAGATAAAGTCCCACCCACTTGTAGTTAAAGTCCCACGTACTTTGAACTAACGCCCCACCCACTTTGAGCTAAAGTCCCACCCACTTGGAGCTGGCTCTGACATCCGTTTATACCTATCTCGCCAAGATTGCCTATACCTATGTGTGTAAAGAACTCTGAGAAAATAAGTCAGCCTTTTGCCATAATAAGTCAATGTTTTGTGATAATAAGTTAAAAGTTCGACATCCTGCTGGTGCCATTTTTTTCTACCTAGCAAAATATGTCTTTCATTAAAAAAAACACTTGATCATAACCCATGTAATCGAAATAAAAATATAAAAGGGTGGAAATACATATGTACAAAAAATAAATTTGTCCTTTTTTCATGTTCAATAGGACAAAATAAGCCAAGTACATTTGAACAAATAAATACAGTACACATTGTTGACCAGAACAGAAAACAAAGGGTTAAAAAGCACAGAAATTAGTCGTTTGGGAGCCGAATGAATCGACTCTTACTGGTGACATGAACCGATTCATTCAAAACTGTATAGCGACGACACCAAGCTGGGAAAAATACGCAGCTGGGGTGTGTCAGACTACACCCCTATTTATGTCAGAGAGCGAGAGAAATGACTACACACACTGAGTGTGAGAGAGAGAGAGAGAGAGAGAGAGAGAGAGAGAGAAACGAAGAAACGAGAAACGTCATCGCCTTGCAAACAAGGAAGTGTGTGTTTAAAAGTAAGATTTCCAGTTGCCTTAGTATAAAGTGAGTGTATTATTTTTCTCTGGACGTAAACAAGGAAGAAGCTACGCCTGGAGTTGGCTTTAGTGGATCTACAGGAGTGTTAGTGGTAAGAAATCCTGGTCCTGCTTCATTTGATCAGACGTTTTGAAATTCCTTTCCTTTTCTTGGCGTGTCATCATGGGGCGACATTGGAAACCTGCTCTACTTTATGCGCTGTGGAGTTCTGTGCTCGCAGTTTTTCTGTACTAATGATCATATTTCTTCACGATAGTGACAATGTGCGCGTGTTCATCTTCATCCTTATGATCATGTTCATGAACTTCATTATGTAGAATGAGGAGGAATCTGAAAACCTGAAAGTTGGTGAACTTTTTTTTCCCAGTTGCACTTGGAAAAAAAGAACACAAAATGCTGGTTTATAAATAGAGGAAGAAGACCAGTGTTATTAGTGCATCAGTGATACTTTCATGCACAAGTCTAAAATGTAATCATGGACAGTCCATGATTATTATAATTTTTTCTTTAATATAATGGGTTTTGTTTTGTTTTTTTAATAAAATGATATTTCAAAAATTAAAAAATTTCAAATAATAAAAAGAAAATTTTCTAAAGATTCTGGATATGGTTTTTAAATAATATAGAATGTATGCATGAAAGGGAGAAGGAGAATGCGAATGAGTCATACAGCAGATGTTTGTGAACTTTATTCAGTTTCAGTTTGAAAAGAAAAACCCACGATGATCTGTAATGTTTCTAAATCAAGGGCGTGGGATGATCGTTACTCATAATTTCCTCTGTCTATGGTTTCCCCAGTCTGTCCCTTTCATGCTTAAGCATCCACACTTAAAGATATAAGATGGAAATCACCTCAGAATCACATTTTAACAATAAACATCATTCTGGTTTCTGTTGCTTTGTGGACTAGCTTAAATTTGTCCAATTTTTTTAAACCAAATCCTAAATCAAATTAAAAAATGAAATAAAATTGTGCTAATGAACATTGTAGCCTCTTAAGTCAGTTACACAATACAACATCATGTCATAAGCTGTCATTCTTGGTCATCAAAGTTAAACATTCCAGACATTTGAATTCTTTTTTTGTCAAAAAGTTTCATATTAATTTACTATATTTCTACACATTTACTTTTTACATTAGTGATATTTTGATAAATAAAACCATCTAAAGAATCTGGATATTTTTTTAATGATTTATTTATGAATGAAAGAGTTAATTACTCACCTGAACCACTTTCCCCTTTAATAGGACCCAATCCAAACCAGATCTGAGCCATATATTCACCTTTAAGAGGTTTATTGTATTATTTCTGGAAGGGTTAGTTCAGAATATATTGGCACCTTCAAAGAAATGGGCAAAAAAAATCGTATAAAATAAACATCAAACATTAACACATTCTCTTCGAACCATTAGAGAATTAATTTATTTTTATCGCTTTTGAACAAATTGTCAACTGTTCTGCTGTTTCTCCTGTTTCACTTAGTATAAGTATAAGGTTGCATACATGTAAACTCCCTATGGGTGTGTCTGAGTTGTGTGGAGATCAGAAAGTTGGTGATTCAAGCCTGAATTGAATTGAATGTTTGCATTAATGGCGTTTTGCTCTAGCTGATTTTTGAATGCGTACAGTACTTGTATGCTTTGTTGTACTACTCCGTATCCCATAATCCTCTGCATTAGCTCAGGTGTAGCAGCCAGTCTAGACAAAATGGCTGATGAGAACACAATGGAGATGGAGGAGTTTGTGTACAAATATGTTTATTCACTGTGTTGTCCACAGCGGTACTTCGTTACATACATTCGTTAGTGTACGTAAGTATCTTGTCAACATCGCAACTTCGAGGTTTGTCTCTAATCGTTCCTTATAAGACAGAATAGGCATCAATGCAACTGACTTGTATTTCAGACACATAATCAGCATGAGGAAAACCAAAAACCTTTCAACACAGTCATCACCTGAAAACGAACAGATAATGGGTATAAAATTACATAAAGCTTTTTGTTCCTGTCCCTTAGCATTATACGCACCAATAATGTTGGAGATTTTAAATGTATATTTCATTAGAGGAAAGCTTTTTTTTTTTTGTCGAGTCAACCTGCCCCAGTCTTGTGTCCGTCCAGTTAAACGCTCTTTGTGTATATGTCCTCCCACCTAGGGCGTGTCTTGCTCTACAGCAGCAGCTCCTTAGACATAAACATGGTTCAATCAAGACCTTGAATTTGATGCAGACGGCTACTGGGAGACAAAGAGGGATGTGACATGTGTCCTTTTGGACTGGATGAAAAGAAAGCGTGCTGCTGCATTCTGAATCATCTGAAGAGGTTTGATGGAGAGGGCTGGGAGGAGTTGGACGTTGCAGTAGTCCAGTTTTGAGATAACAAGAGCCTGGACTAGTAGCTGTGTGGCCTGAACAGTGAGATAGGGTCTGATTTTCTTGATGTTGTACAGAATAATTCTTCAGGACCCTGCTGTTGTTGAAATGTAGTCTGTAAAAGTCAAGTGGTCACCAAATGGCACAGAGGTTTCTGGCTGCCCAGGTGTGAGGTTGTGGGGCAGGCAGGGATAACGTGATGCTCCATTTTTGCCAAGTTGAGCTTAAGGTGGCGTTCCTTCGTCTAGTCTGAGGTGTCAGACAGGCACACTGTGTCCTTTTGATGCAGAATTAATGGTTGGAGTTTTATCATTGGAAGACGGCATAGTTTGTGATGGTTGGTGATCATTTTGGATCGAGTGTTTTACCAAACGTGCGGTTGTTCAGTGCTGAAATGTTGCTACCTCAGACAGATGGAGAATGCCATCTTTATACACGATCGAATCTTGTCCAAAGAGTCAGGATTATAATTTTTGTCATAAGACTTCTCTCATTGACTACCTTTGCGACACAAACTTGTGCGCCATCACTCCAAAATCACAGCATCTCTTCGTCCAGGATATTGTCCTGGTTAAAGTGGACAGAGGTGGGTGAAGGTGTAATGAGAAATCCTATATAGCTGACAAAAGTCTCATTAAAGACTGCTGTTCTCCATATTTAGCTAGCATGCTAAGCTGCCGTCAGGTATGTTTAGATTGGGAAGGGGTGTGGCATGGCTTATTTTGATTGCTATTGGCTGTGGTGTAAATCACTCAAGCTTTAACACTTCTTGTTTCGACATACGGAATCAAATCACGACTTCAAAGCGTTCCATGGGCACTTTAAGCCAATAGGATGGTGAAGAAGCTAAAAAAAACTGTTTGGGAACAGTTGAATTTTATTCTTCTGGTCAATTTTTTTAAATCAGCTGTTAGACTCTTTAATGTAAAGCTGTATGGAAGGTTGTAAGAAAAAAGGCGTTCCTGAGAGCAACACTCAAAATGCAGCACTTAAACTTTACTATGTGTTGTGTTTTGATCTGATGAAACTAAAATCATAATTTTATGGCTGTCAGCATAGGGGTTTTTTCTGTGTGATTTTTCAAATACGTGCAAAATCTTTAATCTTAAACCCACTTTAGAATCTAATGGTGGATTAGCAATGCTTTTTCAGCAAATCCTGTAAAAATAGGATGGCATTGGGAATTCTGCTTCGTATTAGGATATTTTAACCGAACATCTGCTTTCCTCCCCCTTGAGGTTTATACTTGGCTGTAGATAGATCTCTCGATCGCTCAGCAAGAGAGAAAGTAAAGATGCTTCACATGTTCAACCAGTTTGATGGGGATTTCAGGAAAAGTCTTGGTGCTGTTTTTCTCTCCAGGGTAAATGGAAATAAATTTGACATGGTGGTGATCATTTTGAAACGAGTATTTGCAGTGCTTAAATAAAAAAAAAAATTGGGGTTAAAAAAACTATAAAACTATACCACATGCTCATAAGCTGAAATTGTCAGTAATCACTTTATGTTTTCAGTTCATTAAGGGTGCTAATATTTGTACTAGTTGTCTTGAAACATGGTGATGGGAATATGTATTTGTGCGGATTTGAGAGAGAGAGAGAGAAGGAAGATTTTTTTTCCTGTTTGTATTTTTATTGTTGCTTAGCAGAGATGACGTGATGTAACAGGTGGCTTTTACAGCCAAAACAGCAGATCTAACTCAAATCTCGAACCGCAGCTTCGGTTGTCTTTTTAAATGTAGGGGCACATCCCTTGTTCCTATCTCACACGTGCCGTTGACGTGTTTATCACTCGGCCGTGTTCCAGCCTGACCATTTCATTGTCGGGTTATTTCCACGTGCTGTGTCAAATATCTTGCCCTATTTACTACCTACTGCACTATTTTGGGAGCCGGACATTTTGTAGTCATGTCAGAAAGTGTTTGTGAGGATATCCAGTGTGCTCAGGATTTCACACAGTGCACTGCAGTAGATTATTAATAATGAAATGAATGAAGAAAGAAAGAAACTTTGAGGAAGGGAAAGCCTGATTAAAAAAATAGAAAGAAAGAAGGTCACAGAATGTGACAGTTTGCCATTAGCCTCCACCTACCTGTTTCCCTCTCTCTCACACATAAAAAATATTTAAGGAGTGTTTAAGTGTTTATTTCCTGTCCACGAATAATAACGAATGTGACCCATCCGAAGTGTATTAGATTAAACACAAACCCGATTAAATATATTTCGGCTAAAATGTGCAGAGTTCCAGAAAGTATTAGCAGCTGTTCTTTATGATTTTATTTAAGCATATTGAATTAGCCTTCATTTTCATTTGACTTCAAGAACCCTTGAGTAATCCATCCATCCATCCATCTTCTATACCGCTTATCCTTCTTCAGGGTCATGGGGGAACCTGGAGCCTATCCCAGGGAGCATCAGGCACAAGGCGGGCACAAGGCGGGGTACACCCTGGACAGGGTGCCAATCCATCGCAGGGCACAATCACATACACAGACCCATTCATACACTACGGACACTTTAGTGTAATTTTACACTTTAGGTAATCAGCCATTTATTTCACATCTATCTTGTTAATCAGCCTACCATGCACGTCTTTGGACTTGGGGAGGAAACGAGTACGCGGAGGAAACCCCCGCAGCACGGGCAGAACATGCAAACTCCGCGCACACACAGGGCCACGGTGGGAATCGAACCCTTGACCCTGGAGGTGTGAGGCAACCATGCTAACCACTAAGCCACCGTGTGCTCTTGAGTAATACATTTTTATTTTATTTTATTTTATTTTTATTTTATTTTAACCCCCCACCCCCCAAAAAAAGTCTCTAATTATTTATTTCACATCTATCTTGGTAATGATATTTTAATGTATGTGTCTTATTATTATTATTATTATTATTATTATTATTATTATTATAGTGTGAGGGGTTTTTTATTGCCAGGTACCATGTCAATGACAGTGGTTTGGTGCATAGAGTTCCTGAGTTCCTCACCGTTCTTCTGCCATTTCCATGTCTATAATCAAAGACGCACAGTAGTTAACAGAATTTTGTGTGGGGAAAAATAAAAAGAAGAATCTAATACTTTACTATTAAAATCAATGCAGTTCTGACTTTAGCTTTTTCAGTTCACATTTTCTCTCTCTTGATGTGTTTGACAAAGGAATCTCTGAGTCAGCATGTCCAGATCAGACTTCCCGCCAGGCTATGATGAGTCGCGGCTCATTTCAGATCCTCAAGCTCGGGGTGTACAGCCTTCCGCACCCCCTCCAGCCTACAATTACTCTCCATATAGCGGGCAACCACAGCCTGGACCCTACCCTGGAGCTCCCTACTCCCAGCCTTTTGCTCCTTACCCTGGGCAGCCTGGAATGTACCCCTCACAGCCAGGACTCCCCGGTCAAGGGTATCCACCACATCCAGGACATCCCGGTCAAGGATACCCACCACCAATGCCGCCCATAATCCCACCAACGATACCCATCTCTGATTCAGGTGGGAGCCAGTTTTGTACGGATATGGATCCAAGAAACAAAGCAAATATTGAATATATTGAAAGCAAACATTGAAAGCAGATATTGTCAATTTTAGGTCAAGATTCTGGATAATTTTTTGCTTGCTTTTTCCAAAGAAACATAGTTCTGAAATTTTAACTTTTTAACTATAGTTATTGTCACAAAGCAGTTTTTTTTTTTTTTTTACAGAAATGTGGATATAGAGTTATTTAGGTCCTTAATAAGCCGGTCAAATGTGACAGTCGTGAGGTAAAACTCCTTGCAATGACACAGCAGCAGCTCTTAGGTCCAAATCTACACTATCCCGGTGAGATTAATCACTGAAACAAGGCTGAGACATGGGCGTAAACCTTTTTTGGGGTGCAAATCTTCATCTTCTTGTTATGTCCATATGAAAAACTCCAAAGCTACATTTAAGAACTAAAACATGTCCCAATAGAATCTGTCATAACACACGGGATCACCTTTTTTTTCACAAAACAAATGAAACGTGTGACGACGCAGAAAATCATGGCCAGGCTAGTGTAATGAGCTCATTTGCATAACAACGTTGACAGATTTCAATCTATCTAAATGGAGACTTATTTGAAAAAACACGTAAGTGAATATTGCAACATCTTTAATACGATCCAGATAACACGTGCATGAAACAACAAATATAGCAAGACAGTGATTTCATATGAGATTACATATGATAACACTGTAATTATAATACTATTAACAGATTTCTGGTGCATCAGTGCAAGTAAGAAACCTAAAGCATAGTAACTGTTCAATAATAGCTTGATATTCATTATATTCACATTATAAGCTAGCTTGGCCTGATGGCACTGATAGTCTGGTGATCTTACAGGTGATGATGGCTTCACCACGACGTCAGGATGGGAGAGCGTGAACGTGCGACATGCTTTCATTCGCAAAGTAGGAACTAATACTTTCTACTCATCATTTGAGTTGTATGAAATCTTAGTATGACAGTTATTTACATTAATGTTACACCATGTAACATGTAAATGGACATGTATATGAGCCCCCCCCCCCCCCCCCCCCCCAAGCCCCCTCGTGGCTACGTTAATGGTACAGTTAATACTAAAACTCTGATTGTGAACAACAAAGTAACAGCTGTTATTTATCAGATTTAAACCATAAACTAAAATGGCAGCCAGTTGTTATTAGAGATGAGTTTTCTTGTTTGTGAAATTTCTACTCTTTCCTGTTAGGTGTACCTGATCCTTGCAGCTCAGCTCCTCGTCACAGTCAGCATCGTGGCTGTTTTCACTTTTGTGTGAGTGTATATATACATATATGTGTGTGTGTGTGTGTGTGTGTGTGTGTGTGTGTGTGTGTGTGTGTGTGTGTGTGTGTGTTTGGAAGTTTATTTGATGATGTTCTCAGTTGTTTTCATAACTTTTTTTTATTATTATTCCAGACAACCTGTGCAGAATTTTGTGGTGAAAAATCCAGCACTCTACTGGGCTTCATAGTAAGAATGATTTGTTCTTTCTCTTAGGTGTGCTAGTGTTAAGATTATGATTTACATTTATTCAAATTAGTTGATGTTGATGATGACCCACTGTATCATTGTTATGAGCTGTGTGTTTGTGGATATGTTTTTGTGTCTTGGTGGGGGTCAAATGTCGACACAAGGAAAGGAATATCTGACAGATTGGGGGAGATTATTTTTCACCCCATATTCACCCAGAGTCACGGCCACTATTTCTCCCTTGGCTTCCGACCATGGAGAACTTGCAATCTCACAACAATAGTGTCACTGCTTTTCTGTTGCGCCATAAACCTCACAATTTTGAACTTGTGGATTTGACCTTCTTTTAAAAATTAACACTGAGGTTACTAAAGTTAAGGTTAGGGATAAATTTAAGTGTATCAGAACATTCATTTAGCTGCATGAATAATGATGTCAGTGGAAGGATATTAAGTCAAATGCGTATGTGTGTGTGGATTTACAGTGCCGTGTACATCATCACACACCTTGTGTTGGTCTGCTGTAAGGGTCCCAGGTGAGGAGACACCTCATATTTTTTCTTTTGTTAAGGAAAAAAAATGCCTTATATCCATAAAACAGTCAAATGAAGCTCAGTGTCCTCAGACACAACACAAGTCATTTGTATCTACCAAGTCAAATACAGACACAAGGATTATGTTTTATATAGTGTTATGTGTTTATATCTAAACCCCGCCCCCCATCTCCTCTCTCTCTCTCTCTCTCTCTCTCTCTCTCTCAAAATTCAGGAGGCGTTACCCTTGGAACCTTATCCTGCTCGCCATATTTGTGAGTGTGGAAGTGCTGAGTCATTTAACCGACCGGGTGCAGCCAAGTCTGTAATGGAAAACATTTAAAGTTTTTTCCCTTCATCATTTAAAAGCAGCACTTTATCCACTATGATCAGGGTTTCCTTGTTCCTGGAAGACTAGGAAATATTTGCCTTTATAGCCAAGGCCTGGTAAATTCACAGGGATGTGAATATATCTGAAATGAACCCTGGAGTAACCATTTGTAAATATGTTCAATACTAATTCCTTTATGACACTGTTTATTTTGCAAATTATATCTGGACAAAAAGTCAAATTGTATTTGAAATTGAATTCATATGATCTTTAAAAGTTCTGCTTTCTGTCATTTTCAGTTGATGGAAAATGTCCAGTAACATAGCAAATACATTTTTATTTATAAAGCTCTTTTCAGTACTTCAGAGATGCTTAGATTGACACAAGTTGACCCAAAGAAGTAGTGTCTTCCTCGAAAAATGACTTCCTTTTCTCGTTTTGTTTTTCTCAGACTCTGGCTTTGTCCTATATGACCGGGACAATATCAAGGTAAGCAGATAGATCTAATATCTGAGAACTCAGTATCTGAGTGAAACATTAAACACTGTCACATTGAAGTCATTCAGAGTGAGTCAGAGTTGTTGAGTCACAGTGTTGAACAGGGTGTATTAGGGGAAAGAGTCAAGTGTGTTGACATAAGCTCTGGGTCATAATCCATATACTAAATACATTAAATATAATATACAACACACAAATCAAGTACTTTTAACATATGACCATATAAAACGAACACTAAAACAATTTTTTTCTAGTGTGATTGTATGAGTGCTATCACTATAATGTTTTTATTATTATGTTTATAGCACAGTGTAAGTAAATTCACTATAATGCACATAGTAATAATTATCTGAAGATAAATTCATAGTTGGGTTAGATGCACACTGAGGATTTAATGATCTCAGAATTATCTTGAGCGTGTCTCATCTTAGTTATTCCTTGAACCTAAGCAGAGAAAAAAAAATCTGGTGGAAATACATAGCTGAATGTAAGAACAGTAAGTACAATATAAAAAGTAATCCTCATCAAAACTATTCTTAAAAGTACAATTTTGTCTGGCCATCAGTCCTAAGTTAAGTATAAGAACTCTCAAGCAGTACAAAAAAAAGAATTTAATAAACGTATATTTGATGATTACAATCTTGTACTAAAAAATACTAGATACATTTTAAGGTTAAATCTTTAAGAATTTGGGTATTTCTAGAAAATGATCTGCCAATAAAATAAGAAAATGCAATGCTTCAAATGTGTAAAACATTTTAAAATCTTATATTTGATTTATAATAATCTCAAAACAACATTAGATCAATTTAATAGGATATAAACATTTTTTGCAGTGCGATAGTGGTGTGCATCCAGTTTTTGGCACTGATTTTGTCCTTATTTACATTTTCATCCATTGCTCTTTGTTGTGACACTCACTCATCCGAAGAGCACTACTCTTTTTCAGCCAGCAAGAGCAGTGTTTCTGACTGTTCACATTTATTTTATTGTAAGGTTGACAGAAATACTATATAGAAATATTGATATACAATATAAAACACCCATAACTACATAAAAATTATATTTAAAATAATAATAATACCACCATAAATTGTAACAATTTTTTTTAAAGTGTTATTTATCTAAAGGTGTTTAGTAGTAAGGCAAACTTTATTAAGAAAAGA
Source organism: Ictalurus punctatus (assembly GCF_001660625.3). NCBI lineage: Eukaryota > Metazoa > Chordata > Actinopteri > Siluriformes > Ictaluridae > Ictalurus > Ictalurus punctatus. The sequence continues at coordinate 15,025,046 of NC_030427.2, read as the reverse complement.
TTACATTTGGGTATCATTGTGGAACATTTACACTGATGGATATAATGTTTACCCCAAAATCATAATGAAATATAATACTTTTTTGTGTGTGATTATAGATTATATTTTCAAATTTAGTTGTATTTGTCATTTTTAGTCCATTTTTGTATGGCTTGTTCTCTTTATTCTTTAGCTCGTGTTATTTTTTTTATCACATGCACTTTGAATCCTTCCAGTTACTATAACACCAAGTCGGTTTTCCTGGCGCTGGGTATCACCGTAATCGTCTGCATCGCTGTGACGGTCTTCTGCTTCCAGACAAAGGTGACTTGCAAAAAAAAAAAAAAAAAACACCAATGACATGAATTTTGTATGTAGATAAATTCATATTTGCTTCATTGCTGAGATCTGAGCTCATTTACAACTGACTTTCCCATCAGGTGGATTTCACCAAATGCGGAGGTCTTTTCTGCGTCCTGGGAATCGTTGTCTTCGTGACTGGAATCATCACCGCAATCGTACTGTCATTTAAATATGTAAGTGAAATTCATAACCATTAGACAATCACCAGAAGGTTTTGAGTTTAATCCTAGGCATAGGTGGAAAAATTTAGAGATTGCTAATACTTACGTAAAAGTATGGGATATGGTGTGAAAATTTTAACAAAGAAATTCCGATGTCAAAAAAAGGCCGATGTTGGGGAGGTCAAAACTAACGCAGGGTGGAATTAGTTTCACCGCATCGCTCTCCAGAGCCGAGAACCAGCTGGTGAGGGACCAACTGTTTTTGGCTTCTGCTTTTGCCAGGAACTCATTTGTTTCATGGGCAACATTGCATAAAATTATAATTGGATAAAAAATGTTCAAATAAAACACTGTAATAATTGGTAAGTTGATTTGGTATAAGAGGAATAAACACATGCAGACATCATGCTGTTTAGGAAAATAATCAGCAAGGGTTTGGTAACTAATTCTGCTGATTATTTTCCTATAACAGCAGGACAAGAAGTGTCCATCCATCCATCTTCTACCGCTTACTCCTTCTTCAGGGTCACGGGGGAACCTGGAGCCTATCCCAGGGAACATCGGGCACAGGGCGGGCTACACCAGGGTGCCAGGGGCACAATCACATACACACCCATTCATACACTACGGACACTACAGACACCCCAATCAGCCTACCATGCATGTCTTTGGACTGGGGGAGGAAACCGGAGTACCCGGAGGAAACCCCCACAGCACGGGGAGAACATACAAACTCCACACACACATGGCCCCGGCGGGAATCGAACCCCGGACCCTGGAGGTGTGAGGCGAACGTGCTAACCCCTAATTTGTATTAAATAGAGTAATAGTTTACATTTTCAATGATGCTCCGGTACATGAGGTATAATTACAAGATACAGCTGCTTAAGCACTTTCCACCTCTGCGTGTAACTTGAGATAAAATTATCTAAGATATGAATCAATTTAAATGTGATTTACAGATCCCGTGGCTTCATATGCTGTATGCTTCTATTGGAGCAATTGTGTTCACGCTGGTGAGTTCAACATCAACAACTTCAGCTACCTTTTTACATTTCACGTGATCTCTTCTTTATTTTATTTATTTTATTTATTTTGTGGTGCTTTATGTTGTGTCTAGTTCCTGGCCTATCACACGCAACTTCTTATCGGGAACAGGAAGCACTCGATAAATCCGGAGGAGTACGTGTTCGCCGCTCTCTCCATCTACGTCGACGTCATTCAGATTTTCCTTTTCCTCCTGCAAATCATCGGAGCTGCTCAAAGATAGGAGTGGCCTTTGAACTTCTTGTGTCCAACGCACTTCCATGCAGTTACAATCATGTGTTTACTGAATATTTTGAGGGGAAAAAAAAACATTGTATCAGATCGTAGACATTAGTATGATTTAAAATTCTTCTAACATCAGGACAGAAGGTGTTTAATAAAAGAGCTGATTCTTTTGTGCTGAATTTAGGATGCTGGTTTACTCCATAAACACCTTCTTAATCATTATATTAAGTTGAGCTGGAAATCCATTTTATACACACTGTATTCATTATGTTTTGATATGAGTGGGAATTTTATTTGTACTAATAATGAATTCAAGTCTATACGTCTATTTTGTGCAAGTTCAACATTTTGGACTTTTTTTTATGATTAATAAAAATAATATAGTTTAATCAAGATGCCTGAACAAAAAAGTCACTGAAGTGGAAGATTACTATTAAAATGAATCATATTAATAATTTCATTATAGTGAGATTCAGAAATATTGGCACCCTAAATAAGTCACTACAAAAAACAAATAACCTACAAGTTAATTCAAATGCTATTTCAAAGTGCTATATAAATATATCTATAACATATGTATAAAATATTATATCTCCTGAAACAAGAGAAAATCAACCCAGCAAATTAAATACATATATAATAATGTGCATGATCTCTTTTCAAGCTCCAATTTTCTACAGCTGAGTACAAAATTCTGTGCATCCACAGAACAAGACAAAATGTCTTTATATCAAAGCATTTAGTAAAAAGATATACAAATTTTTAAAGTACATAAATAGTGTACTGAAAACAACAGATGGTATTCGTCCACAGTTCATTCATCTTTTTTTTTTCTTAATGTGAAATAAATATTCTGTAATCACTTGCATGCTCATCACCTACCTGTTTGCATGTCATGAAATTCTCATTTCTAATTAACAAATTGTAAAAGAGAGACTGTTTTCCTTTTTTTTTTACGCAGAAAGCATGGAAGATACAAACCTTTGCACTCAACTGCATTTAACACTGACTACAGTGAAATCAAACCATGTGTTCAATATGTATGGGGATGTCTAATGTCTTTATCTGTGCTGTGTCATAGGGATGGGTGATATGGCAAAAATATATTGTGATACTGGAAGACACTGATACTTAGTTTCACAAAGGTTTCGCTAACAAAATGACAGAAAAATCAGTGGCACTATAATTATATATACATATAATTACAAAATCTATAAATTACTTATTTAATTAAACATCATATCACGATATTGCTATCATGTGGTCATATCGCACAGCCCTAGGACATCACTATTACAGCTACCGCAACGCTTATGTGCTACTGTTTTTTGTAATAAAAGGTGCCAATAAGTTTGCACCTTCTTATTATGATAGTGACTTTATATGACTATACTTAAAATTTGTAAATAAAAGGAACTTTACATATAAGTAGAGATTATAGCATTATAGATTTATTGTTTATCATGCTGTTGTTTTTTTAACAAACACATTTGTACACCACATATTGTATATATTAAACATAAATAAAGGTTACACATACATTCAAGATGCAAAATAAGCCTGATTTTTGATACGAGATTAGTATTATACGCATGATCACAGAAATGAGGAAAAATATTTTACTTTTATGTGTATGTTACTATTTTGAATATTTTACTTTAAGCTTAAATTGTGAAATTTGACATTTTCTTCAAGTTATCTTCCGTTAACGAGCAACGTTTTCCTAGTTAAGTTTTTCCCAAAGTCTCATTGTGAATGGTTTTGATAAAGGTTGGGCAATATGACAATATAATACCTATATACTGTATTAATATTAACATGCTCGTTCTAATACGTTATCGTTGCTATAGTAACGACTCATTCACAGGGACTTGTACAGAAGATGCAACACAAACGGGGTTAAAAAATGTTTGTAATCGTTGATATGATGAAGATTTCTGTGAGATGTTTATTTAACATTTACAGGAGTCTTCAGTGTCAGAGGTAAAGGTAATGTTAAGGATAGAGGGATTTACGGTTTCTGGATAACATAAGCTGCGTTTTTATTTGTTTTGGGGGGTTTTTGTGTCTTATTAATTTCGAGAGAGAGAAAAACCAGACTTGTGAGGGAACGTTAGTGCCTTTTTCTGGTGAAAAATCTGACGTTCTCAGATTTTCACCAAATTCCCACCATGCATTACAGAAGTCAAGACTAACATGGGAGTGTAATTACTTTTGTTCCATCATACTCCAGAGCAGAGATCTGAACCTCCAATTTTCAATATATTACACTCAATAAAATATACAGGTTTGGGATCCAGATATTTAAATTTATCACAGATATGTAAAAATACAAAATATATATATATATATATATATATATATATATATATATATATATATATATATATATATATATATATATATATATATAAAAATGATGCGTCACATTGTTCGGCTCTGCGTTTCCATCACACAGTCCTCATATCCAACATAAACAACATTTCAGAATGATAAATGTCGCCGAATGCGGTTACTGCATCCCTGCTGCTGGTTTGTAGCGTTCGCGTTCGTACTCTCCTTCGTTGGATTTCTTCATCCTTTGTCGGATCTTCAGCTGCTGCAGCCGGTTCTTGTCCACTTGCCTTTTAGCCAGAATAAACCCGATTATACCAGTCGGAAGACCAATTATCCTGTAAGAGAAGATCACATACTGATTACGGACCGCTCTGATACCAAAAGAGTCACACATACACTGCATTACAGAGTGCCGTGTAGAACACGTACCACGCGTATCCAATTACTTTCATCGGGTTTTTGGCTTTTCTCTTAGGAATGTACTCTGGTCCGGAATCTTCCTCTCCTTCTTGTTCTCCTTTCTTCTCCCGGTCATTCGCAGGCTCTGTGGTTTTTGCTGCGTCTGTCTTGGTGCTGTTTAGTAAAAGGGAGCTGCTACAGTGAAGAGCTCGGTGCTGTAGCACGCACCGCTGGGGTCGGAAGCAGGTCAAGCTTTGTGCATCAGCCGTCTTTAAACAGAGATTTCCGCTGGGAAAGTACTGAAGACCTGCTGAAAGATGTGTATACAGTTGTTAAGAAATTGACTGGTGTAGTGAATCACTTGATAGAAAGGATAAAATAAATCAAATAATGCGTCATTGTATTCAATGACCAAATCACTTTTGAATTCTGAATACCAAACAATGCCTCACAAATACTGATTTTTTTTTTACTTTTTATCTTGAAATAATGCCTTATCCTCTCACTGACATTTATTTTTAACAAATGTCTTAAAGTAGATTAGTTTGGATTTTTATGGAGGTTTGCTGTGAGGTTGCTATGCATGGTACCACATGGATACCCTAAAGGTGACTGCAGATGTTCTCACTCGTACAGCCTAACGATTGCACTAGCACTGCTTGACGCTCTAGTATTCAGCTGTAGAAGAAAAATGATTTATAAAATCACACTATCTGGCGTCACCCAGATTGGTTCCCTTTTGAGTCTGGTTCCTCTCAAGGTTTTTTCCTCCTATCACCTCTAGCTCGTTCATCAGGGATAAGCCTAAATCTGCTGTGGGACAATGACCATTGTTGAAAGTGCTATACAAGTAAAAAATACTGAATTAAATTGAATTTAATCTCTGATACATTTGCCTCACACCTCCAGGGTTGGGGGGTTCGATTCCCACTATGGCCCTGTGTGTGCTGAGTTTGCATATTCTTCCCTTGCTGCTGGGGTTTCCTCCAGGTACTCTGGTTTCTTCCCCCAGTCCAAAGACATGCATGGTAGGCTGATTTGCATGTCCAAAGTGTCTGTAGTGTATCAATGGGTGTGTGAATGTGTTTGTGATTGTGACCTGCGATGGATTGGCACCCTGTGGAGAGTGTACCCCGCCTTGTGCCCCATACTCCTGTCATGGGCTCCTGGTTTCCCGAGACCCAGAGGATAAGCAGTATAGAAAATGGATGGATGGTTGAATCTTTGATATACCTCATTAACATCTGTTATCAGCAGTGAGTGAGAAGGCCCATTTGACATACAGTTGTGGAGGGTAATGAACATGAAATGTTCAAAATTTCTATGGCAGTGAAGAGAAACTAAAAGTTTATTCTAATATATTATTGATATTTATTCATCATAAATGAATCATGACACATTGCATGATTCATCACTAATGACTAATTTCATGGTCATATTGATATATTAGATCGATTTGAATATTTAACTTTCATATATGATACATGTCTTAAATATCATGAAACAGCTGGAAATTACTGCCATGATATTAGACTTTATAATGTATAAGGTTTGGAGGCAACTACATTCAGTAATGAGCTGCGTTTATTGACCAATTAGATGTTGTTGTTGCTTTATTTTTTTCCAATACAGAACACAGATACAGATTTTTAAAATAAAATAAAAATTCTTTAGGTTTTTCTAACATAAACTCTATTCGCATTGGTACAAATCTACTGGTCCTGTCTTCATGTGCTCCAGTTGCAGAAGTTACTGTGCAGACCTGGTGCTCAACTTCTCCCCAAGTTCTCTTCCATCTCTAATAATCCTCTTAATGTACAACACAAGCAACTTAATCAACTCTAAAATCATCCACAGTGAACCGATCCCCAAATCTCTCCCTTTCCTACACTGCACTAAAGTGTACAAGCCATCATCACATCTTATATCTAGTGCACTAACATAGTACATACGTATCCATTTTGGATTCAAACCTAAACGTATGGTGTATAAAGCTGAATAACTACAACAACAGAATCGTCACAACATATATATTATCGAACAAACTAAATTGAAAATGGATAACACTTTAAAATACCATGTATTTACCTTCAATAACCGACCTCACCAATCTCCTGCAGGGCGCCGCCATTTTGTTCGGCACATCCGGGTATTTTACACACATACACATACGTTCACACTACGTCACAGACCTTCTTTTAGGTTTGTCAATTTTATTTTGATCTTGTAAATGTCCCTTTGTCATTACTTGGGTAATTAAACTAATTCAATACAGAATCTTAAGTTTTTAATTATAAAAGCGCGTAAATTCTTCTTTTTCGACATCTTCATCCGGTTATGGGCAGCTTATTGCATGAGCGTCCTCTTCAGGTGAAGACATTTTTAAAAAGAACTTTCTATCCAAGGCACACCCGAAGTAAATTTAATGATGTTCTTGAAACATTTGGAGTGCATGCGTGGTTTTGGTCTCTTTTGTACGGAAGCCGTAAGCGGCCATGCATCATTGTTTTTTGTTGTTGTTTTCTCTTGATCTTGACATAACCAAAAGCTGTTTTCTCAAGAGGTAATTGTATCCCGAGAAAATCTGGCACTTTGTGAAAAGGACTGGTGTTATATGCACTTTGGCATCTTCGCCATCATCAGTCTAATAATTCCCCGCTGTAGAGATGGACTTTATCTCCACAGTAAGAGAAAGGGATGTCCTTTCTCAGGTGTCGGACACTAATGTGGAAGTCGTCAGTCCTGCAGGGATGACGTATTTTTGTAGGCCACCCCAGTAGTTAGCATCACCCTGGTTCCCTCTGCAAAAAGCCAATAGGATTTTTACACTGGCTTTTGGATTATTGCAGAAAATAAACTCCGTGACCAACAAAAGTTTATTAATCTTACACGTTTCGTTCATTAAGATAATCTTCTTAGATTATACAAATTTTAATTTTGAAGCCTAAATACAATCGCCAGAAGTAAAAAGGTAATGTTAGGCTATAAACGTACTACACCACGGTCGCATGACTCAACGTCACCACCGCTAAGCTCCCGACAACTCTTTCAAGCTTTATTTTAACAATATTTTTTAAAACACTACAATTGGAAAATACTATAAATTGATACATTTACAATTTGGAAAGTTTGAGTTGGAGTAGTTTGCGAACATTAACACAACGAGGCTGTAGTAGTAGAGTCATTATGTTCGGCGTGATGAGGTTTAATGTCCCCGACAACCTCGGTAGTCCCATTCAGCCTCTTGTTAGCAACCATCTTTTTCAAGAAACGTAAAAGCTTTTTTAAAATCCTGAGTGGGGTATTACTAATGTATTTTATGTCGTGGTATAAAGCGTGAACATATCTTGAGCTTGTGTTAACCACAGACCTTATTTCAGCCATTTAACAAACAAAAAAAAAGCCCATTCAAAAAACCCATTGACTTCGGGACGATAAGATGTCGAGTACACAGGAAAAATACGTTGAGAATAGAATAGAAGTTTGAACACACTGAAATAGAATGTTTTGTTGTACCTGGGTTTTTTTGTTTTGTTTTGTTTTTGTTTACAGATGCCTGAAGATGACTACAGCTGAGAGCTATTAGCTGAAAAATACAATGGGACCACAGCATAAAATCGTACCTAGTCCGAGTTCAAATTTGATAACAATACCACAGAAAATTTATATTTTTACACGTTTTTCTAAGGCGTTTTCCAAAATCGCATTTTTGTAGAGTCCAAAGGAACCTTGGTAACCAAGGACACACCCAGCTGACAAAAAAGGTCCCCAGAACGTTCCCTAAATGGCCTCTGCAAACATCTACGTGTAGGGTCCCCTTGACGTCCTGTGGAAGTCCACAAAACGTCCTACGGACGTTCAAGGGGACGTTCACAGGACGTCCAGCTGATGCTTAGGGGACTTTCGCTTAAAGTCCTATGAACATCGTTTTATTTTATTTATATAGAATATAAAGTGTAATCAATGTGTGTAACTATGAAGTTGACTAATGTTTCAATGTGTGTAACTACAAAGTTTACTAATGTTTGGATATGTTAATTTAAATGTTTAAATATGTTAATGTCGGTATACCCAACAGTTAAGAATTACTTGTGAGAAACATTGTCTAAACTCATAGTACACTTGTTGATCAAGTTATAATCTAAGTGTGTATTGAGCTGGAAGAATTATGTGTCAGTCTGTACCTCTCTGCACAGCAGGCCTAATTTAATACTATAAAAACACTTTCTAACAAGTGGTATTCTAAGTGTGTACATTAAGTGCTTTGTGTTTGTCTAAAGCAGCTTCACTTTGTGGCAATAAAAAATAATTAGGCACATACCAGAACTGAGTTTCTAAACAAAGCCCTCTAACCTTGCAAATCAGTGTTAAAAGAAAAGATAAGAATTCAAGGAGGAAAAGTACCAAGATGAGACTATGGGGTGAATTATTTGATAAAGTAAAAAACCCTGGTCTGGTAAAACTTTTAAAGAAAATACAACTGACTACGCATGCGCCACAAATATAAGGTATCATATGGCTGTGAATAATTAGTTAAGGTAATGGACATTGGTTTGTTTCTAGAAAGAAAAGGTGAATGCCCCGCCTAGAGATAATTTTACTGCTTCAGAGAGGTATATAAAGACGTGTGTGTGTGTGTGTGTGTGTGTGTGTGTGTGTGTGTGTGTGTGTGTGTGTGTGTACAATTGTGATCCTCTACAGACTGGCTCACTTTATTGTTTCAATAAAGTTCATTTACTTTTGACATCTACAAACCCTCTGTCTGAAGTTTTTTGACTTAGGCTGGAAAGACTGATTTCCACGACACTTTACGGCTAACCAGAGAAAACAGACGCATGAGAATTGTAAGGAACAAAGTAGATTTATTTTAATTTAACAATTGTAAAGGTACTGTGCTCTTTCCGTGTGTGTGTGTGTGCGTGTGTGTGTGTGCATATGTTCATCTTTTTTTTTACTTCGTAGCAAATAAACAACTCACAGATATGACACAAAACTATTTTTGTTTAACGGATGAACATTTTGGCTTTGTGAAACATACCTCAAACAAGTTAAATGAAATTACTTTAATTAATGGTCCTGTGGGCTTCCCTGTGATTAATGCGCGTGTCTGCTTGATTGTACTGTTTTATGAGGCTTTAACATGTGGTACATTTTACTTGAAATGTTGTACTTTATAATCTGCACAGCGAGTGCTAAGTCACAGTTTATTACTAGTGTAATGCGGGGAGCGGTGGGGGGGGCACCATGAACTTGATCTACAGCCATTTACGTTAGGAACCGTGACATTTCTTTACTGAATAATTGTTTTAGGGTAGTGATTAATCTTTTTTTTTTTTTTTTTTAGCCTAGTAGTTTTAAAAACATTTCAAAACTCTTGCAAAATATGTTTGATGTGCGTTAAATTAAAAGCAGAACTTTAGATCACCTTTATTGAGGTTTGTAATATTTCATTGTAATTAAAACTTGATTGTAAATGTGTGGTGTAAAGGTTTAAATGCATCAACTAAACCACAATCTGCAACAGTCCTGCTTTAATCCCAATTACACACCCCTGTGTTTAAGGCCAGCACTTTAATTAATTATTAGCTTCAGTTAATAACGATAAGTGACTGCGTTTTTTTTGTTTTGTTCTGTTTTTTAATTAGAATTTGGAATTTAGAACGTAGAACTTCGAATGTATTGCGTGACATCAGCAAGAAACCCTGTATATAAGAGAAGACTCACTCGGTCTAACTACAACAGCTGCTGATCTGCTTCATTTACATCGCGGACTTTCACCGGACGGACTCGCGCAGGACGGAACATCTGTTCGGAGCAGGAGAAACGGAGCACGCTTTCGGAGACAGGTCCGTGGAGACACACGCAACTACGTGAGCAGGGGAGATAATAGAAACGGATATAGCAGACTAGTATATGACTGTGTGTATAACTAAATACAGAAAGGAAATAGGAAAAAATGAAATGTGTTTTTTGAATATAATTTCCGAAAGTATAAAATTGTTATGCTAACGATTATAAGCTGGATACGGTATTCCCCTCATAACACTGATTTATCCTAGTCCGGGTTTTCCAGTACGCGCACGCACACACGTGAACATCTCTGAACTTCAGAATAAACCAGGTTATCAAAGAGCTTCCGCAGGTGCCGTGTGACACACACACACACACACACACACACACACACACTGAAATAGAAATACACTGGAATGGCCAATCATAGCGCAACTAGTGATAATGAGGCGAGATCGAGGCCCGCCATCTTGCTCAGTGCTACATGTAGTCCATAGTTACTGGCAGCATGGCGTCAGATCACATGTAGCCAAGGAAAAAGCCCAAACTGAGCCAAGGGGCACATATACAGACATTCTGTAATAATTTTTCACATCCATTTTCAAATGTTATACATTGTCATGCAAACATTTTTAAAATTACAAATCATGTCAGTAATGGATAATTTAATAATATGCACAGCCTTGTGCCCGATGCTCCCTGGGATAGGCGCCAGGTTTCCCTGTGACCCTGAAAAGGATTAAGCGGTATAGAGGATGGATGGATGGATTAATAATATTTATTATATTTACATATTAATTGAATGGGCAAGAGACTGCTTGATTAAATGAATGGGAATGAAATTCTGCAGATTAAACCTCACTTGATAAGTTTTTTGTCAAATAATGGTACAGTTGTGGTGGGAAAATTGCTATAAAACTTACTAAAAGGTTAGACAAAACAAAATTTGTCTAAGACTGACAGAATCAGTAAGTCATATTTTTCCCACCACGGTTGTCAATTTATACCTAAGAAAGGTTATAAATAATAAATAGCATAATATTTATTAATTTATTTGAACATATTTAACAAGAATGACCCACTCAGCAGGTGCTGTTTTTCATTGGGGCCCTTGGAATCACAAATTCATGAAATATTTAAAATATCTACAACCTAGATCTATACAAATTTACAAATCAACATTTCAGATTTCTAATAAACCTATATTAACATATTAAAACTATTAATATATACAGATAAACAATTCAGACTAGAAACATATTTTTACAATAAACATTTCAGACTAGGAGGTTCTATACAGTTAAGCATATATAATGCTACTTAACATTATATGGAATGTTGTGTGTGTGTGTGTGTGGGGGGGGGGGGGGTTAGGGGGGGGGGGGGCAGCAACAATGTTCAACTGAAAAATTCAAAATTTGTCCATAGTCATAACAGTCAGATATACAGTATAAATATATTTTGTAAATGAAAATACATAATGGGATACTGAAATGAATTGTGTGTTTGTTCATAATCATGTCTTTGTTGCTCGATTTTAGTAAAAGCCATATAGATGCTAAGATTGAAACGGCAGCAAGTACATCACATGTAGACTGTGTTTGGAAAGAGTTGTTAGAGTTTGTAACACTACATGTAGGGACCTCTCGTTGTATGCCTAAGAAGGTGAGCCTTGCCACAGATTTGTAATTATGGCATCTATGTTCAGAGTCTACTAATCATTTTCTATAAGTATGGTGACTGATGGCACATGCGGCATTATTCCGCTTACATTGCCTGTCGAAAATGTGTCTCTTCCATACAATGTAAACAATGTACACAGTTGTCTCTATGAAGCACTGAGCAAGATGGCGGCGGGAAACCCGCGTGGCGACCCTTATGGTCATTCCAGTGTATTTCTATTTCAGTGGCCACGCCACACTTTCTTTGTTTATTCTCAGCAACTCAAAAACATTTCAGACGAGAGTGCCCTCTAGTGGCGAACAGGCAGGGGTGAATTAACCCGATGTCACAAAAATGGTTGATGAAAATAATTATGAAATAATATATTGATTATTTCATTTAAACTCATATACACTGTGAGACAGCTAAACTAACCATAACAATGTCAATGCCCAAACATTTATGTACCTACCTGACTGTGTTTAGTGAATATCAATATCATAATATCATAATCAACTCCGCAGTATGACAGGCAAAGGAAACCAGCTTGGACTTTTCAATGTGTGAATGTTTTAAAAATTTCTTTGTTTTAAAATTTTTACTGGTCACACACACACAAACACACACACACACACACACACACACACACACACACACACACACACACACACACACAATGTGCAGTGAAATGTTTCTTTTTTTTATGATTGTCAGTAACATAAAAATTGGAATTTCTAAAAGTACAAACAAATAACATATAAGTGGAATAAAATGCAGATATGTGCAGTTTTATGTGCAATACAATTTTGTGCAAAATCAGGCTGAGGTAGTTGTAGTGTCATTGGCAACATACAGAGCAGAAGGAGAGAGACAAGGAGACAGAAAGTGTGAGTGACAGATTAGGTGAGTGACCGACAAGGAGAGGGAGAGACAGTTAGACAGAGAAGGTGAGTGTCAGAGAAGGTGAGTGATGGACAAGGAGAGGGAGAGACAAGGAGAGAGACAAGTGACTGACAGACAAGGAGAGGGAGAGACAAGGAGAGAGACAAGTGACTGACAGACAAGGAGAGGGAGAGACAAGGTGAGTGATTAACAAGCTGATGGAGGGACAAGGAGCGGGAGAGACAAGGAGACAGACCAGGTGAAGGAGAGACAAGAAGAGGAATAGACAAAGAGACAGACAAGGTGAGTGACAAACAAGAAGAGGGAGAGAGAAGGAGACAGAGAAGGTGTGGGAGAGATAAGGAGACAGACAAGGTGAGTGACAGAGAAGAAGAGGGAGAGAGAAGGAGACAGAGAAGGTGTGGGAGAGATAAGGAGACAGACAAGGTGAGTGACAGAGAAGGTGAGGGAGATACAAGAAGACAGACAAGATGAGGCAGAGACAAGAAGAAAGAAAAGGTGAGTGACACAATGAGAGGGAGAGACAAGGAGACAGACAAGGTGAGTGACAAACAAGGACAGGGATAGAGAAGAAGACAGACAAGGTGAGTGACAGACAAGGAGAGGGAGAGCTACAAGGAGACAGAAGGTGTGGGAGAGATAAGGAGACAGACAAGGTGAGTGACAGACAAGGAGAGGGAGACACAAGGAGAGGGAAGAGTCAAAACCCAGAACAGCAGTCTGAATATAGAATTGTTATATAGCCACAAGGGCAAACAACACAAAAGAAACAATCTCCTAGGAACACAAAACAAACAATCTCCTAGCAACAAATGATACGTAACCACCTCCAACATTCCACACCATTCTACTCTTCTTCCTCTTCAGATATGGCCGCCGCTCAGTGATGTCATCCTGGGAGGCGGGAGCAAGGCAGGCTGGAAACTCTGGGCAGGAGTTTGGACCTGCACACAAAATATGGCACAGCACACAAAAAAAAGGAGAGAGAGACAAGGAGACAGACAAGGTGAGTGACAGACAAGGAGAGGGAGAGACAAGGAGACAGACAAAGAGGAAGAGACAAGGAGAAAGAGAGACAAGTAGACAGACAAGGTGAGTTACAAACAATGAGAGGGAAAGACAAGGAGACAAACAATGAGAGGGAGAGACATGAAGACAGACAAGGTGAGTGACAGACAAGGAGAGTTAGAGACAAGGACACAGACAAGGTGAGTGACAGACAACGACAGGGAGAGACAAGGAGAGGGAGAGACAAGGAAACAGACAAGGAGAAGGAGAGACAAGGAGAAAGACAAGGAGGGAGAGACAAGGAGACAGACAAGGTGAGGGAGAGACAAGGAGACAGACCAGGTGAACGACAGACAAGGAGACAGTCAAGAGGGAGAGACAAGGAGACAGACAAGGTGAGTTACAGATAAGGAGAGAAAGAGACAAGGAGAAAGAGAGACAAGTAGGCAGACAAGGTGAGTGACAGACAAGGAGAGGGAAAGACAAGGAGGCAAACAAGGTGAGTGAGACAAGGTGAGTGACAGACAAGGAGAGGGAGAGACAAGGAGACAGGCAAAGAGAGGAACAGACAAGGAGACAGACAGGGTGAGTAAGACAAGGTGAGGGACAGACAAGGAGACAGACCAGGTGAGTGATAGACAAAGACAGGGAGAGATAGGGAGACAGACAAGGTGAGTGACAGACAAGAAGAGGGAGAGTCAAGGATAAAGACAAGGTGAATGACAGACAAGGTGAGTAAGAGACAAGGGCAGGGATAGATAAGGAGGCAGACAAGGTGAGGGAGAGACAGACAAGGAGAGGGAAAGACAAGGAGACGGACAAGGTGAATGACAGACAAGGAGAGGGAGAGACAAGGAGACAGACAAGATGAGGGAGAGACAAGCAGACAGACAATGTGAGGAAGAAACAAGGAGAAAGAGAGACAAGTAGGCAGACAAGGTGAGTGACAGACAAGGAGAGGGAAAGACAATGTGAGTGACAGACAAGCAGACAGACAAGGTGAGTGACAGACAAGGAAAGGGAGAGACAGGGAGACAGACCAGGTGAGCGACAGACAAGGAGACAGTCATGGAGAGGGATAGACAAGGAGACAGACAAGGAGAGGGAGAGACAAGGAGACATACAATATGAGTTACAGACAAGGAGAGGAATATACAAGGAGAGGGAGAGAAAAGGAGACAGACAAGGTGAGTTACAGACAAGGAGAAAGAGAGACAAGTAGACAGACAAAGTGAGTGACAGACAAGGAGAGGGAAAGACAAGGAGACAGACAAGGTGTGTGAGACAAGGAGAGGGAGAGACAAGGTAAGTGACAGACAAGGAGACAGACAAGGTGAGTGACAAACAAGGATAGGGAGAGACAAGGAGACAGACAAGGATGGAGAGACAAGGAGACAGGTAAAGAGAGGAACAGACAAGGAGACAGACAGGGTGAGTAAGACAAGGTGAGGGACAGACAAGGAGACAGACCAGGTGCGTGATACACAAAAACAGGGAGAGATAGGGAGACAGAAAAGGTGAGTGACAGACAAGAAGAGGGAGAGTCAAGGATAAAGACAAGGTGAATGACAGACAAGGTGAGTAAGAGAAAAGGACAGGGATAGATAAGGAGACAGACAAGGAGAGGGAGAGATTAGGAGACAGACAAGGTGAGTGACCGACAAGGACAGGGAGAGACAAGGAAACAGACAAGGTGAGTGACAGATGAGGAGAGGGAGAGACAAGGAGACAGACAAGGTGAGTGACAGACAAGGAGAGGGAGAGATTAGGAGACAGACAAGGTGAGTGACAGACAAGGAGAGGGAGAGATTAGGAGACAGACAAGGTGAGTGACCGACAAGGACAGGGAGAGACAAAGAAACAGACAAGGTGAGTGACAGATGAGGAGAGGGAGAGACAAGGAGACAGACAAGGTGAGTGACAGACAAGGAGAGGGAGAGACCAAGAGAGAGACAAGGACAGGGAGAGACAAGGAGACAGACAAAGCGAGTGACAGACAAGGAGAGGGAGAGACAAGGAAACAAACAAGGAGAGGAAGAGACAAGGAGAAAGAGAGACAAGTAGACAGACAAGGTGAGTGACAAACAAGGAGAGGGAAAGACAAGGAGAGGGAGAGACAAGGAGAAAGACAAGGAGGGAGAGACAAGGAGACAGACAAGGTGAGGGAGAGACAAGGTGAGAGACAGACAAGGAGACAGACAAGGTGAGTGACAGACAAGGAGAGGGAGAGACAAGGAGACAGACAAGGTGAGTGACAGACAAAGAGAGGGAGAGACCAAGAGAGAGGCAAGGTGAGGGAGAGACATGGAGACAGACAAGGTGACTTACAGACAAGGAGACAGGCAGGGTGAGTAAGACAAGGTGAGGGACAGACAAGGAGAGGGAGAGACGAGAGAGACAAGGTGAGTTACAGACAAGGAGAGGAAGAGACAAGGAGAAAGAGAGACAAGTAGGCAGACAAGGTGAGTGAAAGACAAGGAGAGGGAAAGACAAGGAGACAGACAAGGTGTGTGAGACAAGGAGAGGGAGAGACAAGGTAAGTGACAGACAAGGAGACAGACAAGGTGAGTGACAAACAAGGATAGGGAGAGACAAGGAGACAGACAAGGAGGGAGAGACAAGGAGACAGGCAAAGAGAGGAACAGACAAGGAGACAGACAGGGTGAGTAAGACAAGGTGAGGGACAGACAAGGAGACAGACCAGGTGAGTGATACACAAAAACAGGGAGAGATAGGGAGACAGAAAAGGTGAGTGACAGACAAGGAGAGGGAGAGACAAGGAGACAGACAATGTGAGTTACAGACAAGGAGAGGAATATACAAGGAGAGGGAGAGACAAGTAGACAGACAAAGTGAGTGACAGACAAGGAGAGGGAAAGACCAGGAGAGGGAAAGACAAGGAGACAGAAAAGGTGAGTGACAGACAAGGAGAGGGAGAGACAAGGAGACAGACAATGTGAGTTACAGACAAGGAGAGGAATATACAAGGAGAGGGAGAGACAAGGAGACAGACCAGGTGAGTGATGCACAAAAACAGGGAGAGATAGGGAGACAGAAAAGGTGAGTGACAGACAAGAAGAGGGAGAGTCAAGGATAAAGACAAGGTGAATGACAGACAAGGTGAGTAAGAGACAAGGACAGGGATAGATAAGGAGACAGACAAGGTGAGGGAGAGACAGACAAGGAGAGGGAAAGACAAGGAGACAGACAAGGTGAATGACAGACAAGGAGAGGGAGAGACAAGGAGACAGACAAGATGAGGGAGAGACAAGCAGACAGACAATGTGAGGAAGAAACAAGGAGAAAGAGAGACAAGTAGGCAGACAAGGTGAGTGACAGACAAGGAGAGGGAAAGACAATGTGAGTGACAGACAAGCAGACAGACAAGGTGAGTGACAGACAAGGAAAGGGAGAGACAGGGAGACAGACCAGGTGAGCGACAGACAAGGAGACAGTCATGGAGAGGGATAGACAAGGAGACAGACAAGGAGAGGGAGAGACAAGGAGACAGACAATATGAGTTACAGACAAGGAGAGGAATATACAAGGAGAGGGAGAGACAATGAGACAGACAAGGTAAGTGACAGAAAAGGAGAGGGAGAGAAAAGGAGACAGACAAGGTGAGTTACAGACAAGAAGAGGAAGAGACAAGGAGAAAGAGAGACAAGTAGACAGACAAAGTGAGTGACAGACAAGGAGAGGGAAAGACAAGGAGACAGACCAGGTGAGTGATGCACAAAAACAGGGAGAGATAGGGAGACAGAAAAGGTGAGTGACAGACAAGAAGAGGGAGAGTCAAGGATAAAGACAAGGTGAATGACAGACAAGGTGAGTAAGAGACAAGGACAGGGATAGATAAGGAGACAGACAAGGTGAGGGAGAGACAGACAAGGAGAGGGAAAGACAAGGAGACAGACAAGGTGAATGACAGACAAGGAGAGGGAGAGACAAGGAGACAGACAAGATGAGGGAGAGACAAGGAGACAGACAATGTGAGGAAGAAACAAGGAGAAAGAGAGACAAATAGGCAGACAAGGTGAGTTACAGACAAGGAGAGGGAAAGACAATGTGAGTGACAGACAAGCAGACAGACAAGGTGAGTGACAGACAAGGAAAGGGAGAGACAGGGAGACAGACCAGGTGAGCGACAGACAAGGAGACAGTCATGGAGAGGAATAGACAAGGAGACAGACAAGGAGAGGGAGAGACAAGGAGACAGACAATATGAGTTACAGACAAGGAGAGGAATATACAAGGAGAGGGAGAGACAATGAGACAGACAAGGTAAGTGACAGAAAAGGAGAGGGAGAGAAAAGGAGACAGACAAGGTGAGTTACAGACAAGAAGAGGAAGAGACAAGGAGAAAGAGAGACAAGTAGACAGACAAAGTGAGTGACAGACAAGGAGAGGGAAAGACAAGGAGACAGACAAGGTGAGTGACAGACAAAGAGAGGGAGAGACCAAGAGAGAGGCAAGGTGAGGGAAAGACATGGAGACAGACAAGGTGACTTACAGACAAGGAGACAGGCAGGGTGAGTAAGACAAGGTGAGTTACAGACAAGGAGAGGAAGAGACAAGGAGAAAGAGAGACAAGTAGGCAGACAAGGTGAGTGAAAGACAAGGAGAGGGATAGACAAGGAGACAAACAAGGTGTGTGACAAACAAGGAGAGGGAGAGACAAGGAAACAGACAAAGAGAGAGAGACAAGGAGACAGACAAGGTGAGTGACAGACAAGGAGAGGAATATACAAGGAGAGGGAGAGACAATGAGACAGACAAGGTGAGTGACAGAAAAGGAGAGGGAGAGACAAGGAGACAGACAAGGTGAGTTACAGACAAGAAGAGGAACAGACAAGGAGAAAGAGAGACAAGTAGATAGACAAAGTGAGTGACAGACAAGGAGAGGGAAAGACAAGGAGACAGACAAGTTGTGTGAGACAAGGAGAGGGAGAGACAAGGTAAGTGACAGACAAGGAGACAGGCAAGGTGAGTGACAAGCAAGGAGAGGGAGAGACAAGGAGACAGGCAAAGAGAGGAACAGACAAGGAGACAGACAGGGTGAGTAAGACAAGTTGAGGGACAGACAAGGAGACAGACAAGGTGAGTGATAGACAAAGACAGGGAGAGATAGGGAGACAGACAAGGTGAGTGACAGACAAGAAGAGGGAGAGTCAAGGATAAAGACAAGGTGAATGACTGACAAGGTGAGTAAGAGACAAGGACAGGGATAGATAAGGAGACATACAAGGTGAGGGAGAGACAGACAAGGAAAGACAAGGAGACAGACAAGGTGAATGACGGACAAGGAGAGGGAGAGACAAGGAGACAGACAAGATGAGGGAGAGACAAGGAGACAGACAATGTGAGGAAGAAACAAGGAGAAAGAGAGACAAGTAGGCAGACAAGGTGAGTGACAGACAAGGAGAGGGAAAGACAAGGTGAGTGACAGACAAGCAGACAGACAAGGTGAGTGACAGACAAGGAAAGGGAGAGACAAGGAAAGGGAGAGACAGGGAGACAGACCAGGTGAGCGACAGACAAGGAGACAGTCATGGAGAGGGATAGACAAGGAGACAGACAAGGAGAGGGAGAGACAAGGAGACAGACAATATGAGTTACAGACAAGGAGAGGAATATACAAGGAGAGGGAGAGACAATGAGGCAGACAAGGTAAGTGACATAAAAGGAGAGGGAGAGAAAAGGAGACAGACAAGGTGAGTTACAGACAAGGAGAGGAATATACAAGGAGAGGGAGAGACAAGTAGACAGACAAAGTGACTGACAGACAAGGAGAGGGAAAGACCAGGAGAGGGAAAGACAAGGAGACAGACAAGGTGTGTGAGACAAGGAGAGGGAGAGACAAGGTAAGTGACAGACAAGGAGACAGGCAAGGTGAGTGACAAACAAGGAGATGGAGAGACAAGGAGACAGGCAAAGAGAGGAACAGACAAGGAGACAGACAGGGTGAGTAAGACAAGGTGAGGGACAGACAAGGAGACAGACCAGGTGAGTGATACACAAAAACAGGGAGAGATAGGGAGACAGAAAAGGTGAGTGACAGACAAGAAGAGGGAGAGTCAAGGATAAAGACAAGGTGAATGACAGACAAGGTGAGTAAGAGAAAAGGACAGGGATAGATAAGGAGACAGACAAGGTGAGGGAGAGACAGACAAGGAGAGGGAAAGACAAGGAGACAGACAAGGTGAATGACAGACAAGGAGAGGGAGAGACAAGGAGACAGACAAGATGAGGGAGAGACAAGGAGACAGACAATGTGAGGAAGAAACAAGGAGAAAGAGAGACAAGTAGGCAGACAAGGTGAGTGACAGACAAGGAGAGGGAAAGACAATGTGAGTGACAGACAAGCAGACAGACAAGGTGAGTGACAGACAAGGAAAGGGAGAGACAGGGAGACAGACCAGGTGAGCGACAGACAAGGAGACAGTCATGGAGAGGGAGAGAAAAGGAGACAGACAAGATGAGTTACAGACAAGAAGAGGAAGAGACAAGGAGAAAGAGAGACAAGTAGACAGACAAAGTGAGTGACAGACAAGGAGAGGGAAAGACAAGGAGACAGACAAGGTGTGTGAGACAAGGAGAGGGAGAGACAAGGTAAGTGACAGACAAGGAGACAGACAAGGTGAGTGACAAACAAGGATAGGGAGAGACAAGGAGACAGACAAGGATGGAGAGACAAGGAGACAGGCAAAGAGAGGAACAGACAAGGAGACAGACAGGGTGAGTAAGACAAGGTGAGGGACAGACAAGGAGACAGACCAGGTGAGTGATACACAAAAACAGGGAGAGATAGGGAGACAGAAAAGGTGAGTGACAGACAAGGAGAGGGAGAGATGAGGAGACAGACAATGTGAGTTACAGACAAGGAGAGGAATATACAAGGAGAGGGAGAGACAAGTAGACAGACAAAGTGAGTGACAGACAAGGAGAGGGAAAGACCAGGAGAGGGAAAGACAAGGAGACAGACGAGGTGTGTGAGACAAGGAGAGGGAGAGACAAGGTAAGTGACAGACAAGGAGACAGGCAAGGTGAGTGACAAACAAGGAGATGGAGAGACAAGGAGACAGGCAAAGAGAGGAACAGACAAGGAGACAGACAGGGTGAGTAAGACAAGGTGAGGGACAGACAAGGAGACAGACCAGGTGAGTGATACACAAAAACAGGGAGAGATAGGGAGACAGAAAAGGTGAGTGACAGACAAGAAGAGGGAGAGTCAAGAATAAAGACAAGGTGAATGACAGACAAGGTGAGTAAGAGACAAGGACAGGGATAGATAAGGAGACAAACAAGGAGAGGGAGAGACAGACAAGGAGAGGGAAAGACAAGGAGAGAGGCAAGGTGAATGACAGACAAGGAGAGGGAGAGATTAGGAAACAGACAAGGTGAGTGACAGACAAGGAGAGGGAGAGACCAAGAGAGAGACAAGGACAGGGAGAGACAAGGAGACAGACAAAGCAAGTGACAGACAAGGAGAGGGAGAGACAAGGAAACAAACAAGGAGAGGAAGAGACAAGGAGAAAGAGAGACAAGTAGACGGACAAGGTGAGTGACAAACAAGGAGAGGGAAAGACAAGGAGACAGACAAGGTGAGTGAGACAAGGAGAGGGAGAGACAAGGAGAAAGACAAGGTGAGGGAGAGACAAGGTGAGAGACAGACAAGGAGACAGACAAGGTGAGTGACAGACAAGGAGAGGGAGAGACAAGGAGACAGACAAGGTGAGTGACAGACAAAGAGAGGGAGAGACCAAGAGAGAGGCAAGATGAGGGAGAGACATGGAGACAGACAAGGTGACTTACAGACAAGGAGACAGGCAGGGTGAGTAAGACAAGGTGAGGGACAGACAAGGAGAGGGAGAGACGAGAGAGACAAGGTGAGTTACAGACAAGGAGAGGAAGAGACAAGGAGAAAGAGAGACAAGTAGGCAGACAAGGTGAGTGACCGACAAGGACAGGGAGAGACAAGGAAACAGACAAGGTGAGTGACAGACAAGGAGAGGGAGAGACCAAGAGAGAGACAAGGACAGGGAGAGACAAGGAGACAGACAAAGCGAGTGACAGACGAGGAGAGGGAGAGACAAGGAAACAAACAAGGAGAGGAAGAGACAAGGAGAAAGAGAGACAAGTAGACGGACAAGGTGAGTGACAAGCAAGGAGAGGGAAAGACAAGGAGACAGACAAGGTGAGTGAGACAAGGAGAGGGAGAGACAAGGAGAAAGACAAGGAGGGAGAGACAAGGAGACAGACAAGGTGAGGGAGAGACAAGGTGAGAGACAGACAAGGAGACAGACAAGGTGAGTGACAGACAAGGAGAGGGAGAGACAAGGAGACAGACAAGGTGAGTGACAGACAAAGAGAGGGAGAGACCAAGAGAGAGGCAAGGTGAGGGAGAGACATGGAGACAGACAAGGTGACTTACAGACAAGGAGACAGGCAGGGTGAGTAAGACAAGGTGAGGGACAGACAAGGAGAGGGAGAGACGAGAGAGACAAGATGATTTACAGACAAGGAGAGGAAGAGACAAGGAGAAAGAGAGACAAGTAGGCAGACAAGGTGAGTGAAAGACAAGGAGAGGGATAGACAAGGAGACAAACAAGGTGTGTGACAAACAAGGAGAGGGAGAGACAAGGAAACAGACAAAGAGAGAGAGACAAGGAGACAGACAAGGTGAGTGACAGACAAGGAGAGGAATATACAAGGAGAGGGAGAGACAATGAGACAGACAAGGTGAGTGACATTAAAGGAGAGGGAGAGACAAGGAGACAGACAAGGTGAGTTACAGACAAGAAGAGGAACAGACAAGGAGAAAGAGAGACAAGTAGACAGACAAAGTGAGTGACAGACAAGGAGAGAGAAAGACAAGGAGACAGACAAGTTGTGTGAGACAAGGAGAGGGAGAGACAAGGTAAGTGAGAGACAAGGAGACAGGCAAGGTGAGTGAGAATCAAGGAGAGGGAGAGACAAGGAGACAGGCAAAGAGAGGAACAGACAAGGAGACAGACAGGGTGAGTAAGACAAGGTGAGGCACAGACAAGGAGACAGACAGGGTGAGTAAGACAAGGTGAGGGAGAGACAAGGAGACAGACAAGGTGAGTGACAGACAAAGAGAGGGAGAGACCAAGAGAGAGGCAAGGTGAGGGAGAGACATGGAGACAGACAAGGTGACTTACAGACAAGGAGACAGGCAGGGTGAGTAAGACAAGGTGAGGGACAGACAAGGAGAGGGAGAGACGAGAGAGACAAGATGAGTTACAGACAAGGAGAGGAAGAGACAAGGAGAAAGAGAGACAAGTAGGCAGACAAGGTGAGTGAAAGACAAGGAGAGGGATAGACAAGGAGACAAACAAGGTGTGTGACAAACAAGGAGAGGGAGAGACAAGGAAACAGACAAAGAGAGAGAGACAAGGAGACAGACAAGGTGAGTGACAGACAAGGAGAGGAATATACAAGGAGAGGGAGAGACAATGAGACAGACAAGGTGAGTGACATTAAAGGAGAGGGAGAGACAAGGAGACAGACAAGGTGAGTTACAGACAAGAAGAGGAACAGACAAGGAGAAAGAGAGACAAGTAGACAGACAAAGTGAGTGACAGACAAGGAGAGAGAAAGACAAGGAGACAGACAAGTTGTGTGAGACAAGGAGAGGGAGAGACAAGGTAAGTGAGAGACAAGGAGACAGGCAAGGTGAGTGAGAATCAAGGAGAGGGAGAGACAAGGAGACAGGCAAAGAGAGGAACAGACAAGGAGACAGACAGGGTGAGTAAGACAAGGTGAGGCACAGACAAGGAGACAGACAGGGTGAGTAAGACAAGGTGAGGGACAGACAAGGAGACAGACAAGGTGAGTGACAGACAAGGAGAGGGAGAGACAAGGAGACAGACAAGGTGAGTGACAGACAAAGAGAGGGAGAGACCAAGAGAGAGGCAAGGTGAGGGACAGACAAGTAGGCAGACAAGGTGAGTGAAAGACAAGGAGAGGGATAGACAAGGAGACAAACAAGGTGTGTGACAAACAAGGAGAGGGAGAGACAAGGAAACAGACAAAGAGAGAGACAAGGAGACAGACAAGGTGAGTGACATTAAAGGAGAGGGAGAGACAAGGAGACAGACAAGGTGAGTTACAGACAAGAAGAGGAACAGACAAGGAGAAAGAGAGACAAGTAGACAGACAAAGTGAGTGACAGACAAGGAGAGAGAAAGACAAGGAGACAGACAAGTTGTGTGAGACAAGGAGAGGGAGAGACAAGGTAAGTGAGAGACAAGGAGACAGGCAAGGTGAGTGAGAAGCAAGGAGAGGGAGAGACAAGGAGACAGGCAAAGAGAGGAACAGACAAGGAGACAGACAGGGTGAGTAAGACAAGGTGAGGCACAGACAAGGAGACAGACAGGGTGAGTAAGACAAGGTGAGGGACAGACAAGGAGACAGACAAGGTGAGTGATAGACAAAGACAGGGAGAGATAGGGAGACAGACAAGGTGAGTGACAGACAAGAAGAGGGAGAGTCAAGGATAAAGACAAGGTGAATGACAGACAAGGTGAGTAAGAGACAAGGACAGGGATAGATAAGGAGACAGACAAGGTGAGGGAGAGACAGACAAGGAAAGACAAGGAGACAGACAAGGTGAATGACAGACAAGGAGAGGGAGAGACAAGGAGACAGACAAGATGAGGGAGAGACAAGGAGACAGACAATGTGAGGAAGAAACAAGGAGAAAGAGAGACAAGTAGGCAGACAAGGTGAGTGACAGACAAGGAGAGGGAAAGACAAGGTGAGTGACAGACAAGCAGACAGACAAGGTGAGTGACAGACAAGGAAAGGGAGAGACAAGGAAAGGGAGAGACAGGGAGACAGACCAGGTGAGCGACAGACAAGGAGACAGTCATGGAGAGGGATAGACAAGGAGACAGACAAGGAGAGGGAGAGACAAGGAGACAGACAATATGAGTTACAGACAAGGAGAGGAATATACAAGGAGAGGGAGAGACAATGAGGCAGACAAGGTAAGTGACAGAAAAGGAGAGGGAGAGAAAAGGAGACAGACAAGGTGAGTTACAGACAAGAAGAGGAAGAGACAAGGAGAAAGAGAGACAAGTAGACAGACAAGGAGAGGGAAAGACAAGGTGAGTGACAAACAAGCTGAGGGAGAGACAAGGAGAGGGAAAGACCAGGTGAGTGACAAACTAGGTGAGGGAGAGTCAAGGAGACAGACAAGGTGAGTGACAGACAAGGTGAGTGACAGATACAGAGACAGATAAGGTGAGTGACAGAAAAGGTGAGGGAGAGACAAGGAGCGAGACAAGGAGAGTGACAGACAAGGTGAGAGAGAGAGAAGGAGACAGAAAAGCAGAGGGAGAGACATGAAGACAGACAAGGTGAGTTACAGACAAGGAGAGGGAGACATAAGGAGACATACAAGGTGAGTGACAGACAAGGTGAGTGAAAGACAAGGTGAGGGAGAGACAAGGAGAAAGACAAGGAGAGGGAGAGACAAGAAGACAGACAAGGACAGTGAAAGACAAGGAAAGGGAGAGACAAGGAGTCAGACAAGGTAAGGGACAGATAAGGAGACAGACAAGATGCCCGAGAGACAAGGAGATGGACAAGATGTGTGACAGACAAGGTGAGGGAGAGACAAGGACACAGACAAGGTGAGTGACATACAATGAGAGGGAGGGATAAGGAGACAGGCAAGGTGAGTGGCAGACAAGGAGGTGGAGAGACAAGGAGACAGACAAGGTGAGTGATAGACAAGGAGAGCGAGAGACAAGGAAAGGGAGAGAGAAGGAGAAAGACAACATCAGGGAGAGATAAGGAGACAGACAAGGTGATTGACAGACATGGAGAGGGAGAGACAAGGAGACAGACCAGGTGAGGGAGAGATAAAGAGACAAACAAGGTGAGTGACAGACAAGGAGAGGGAGAGACAAGGAGACAGACAAAGTGAGTGAGACAATTAGAGGGCGAGACAAAGTAAGTGACACAAGGAGCCAGACGAGGTGAGTGACAGTCAAGGTGAGAGAGAGAAGGAGACAGACAAGGTGAGTGAGACAATTAGAGGGAGAGACAAAGTGAGTGACAGACAAGGAGCCAGACGAGGTGAGTGACAAACAAGGTGAGGGATATACAAGGTGAGGGAGAGACAAAGAGACAGACAAGGTGAGTGAACGACAAGGACAGGGAGGGATATGAGACAGACAAGGTGAGTGGCAGACAAGGAGAGCGAGAGACAAGGAAAGGGAGAGATAAGGAGACAGACAACATCAGGGAGAGATAAGGAGAGGGAGAGATAAGGAGACAGACTAGGTGAGGGATTGATAAGGAGACAACGTGAGTGACAGACAAGGAGAGGGAGAGACAAGGAGACAGACAAGGTGAGGGAGAGATAAGGAGACAAACAAGGTGAGTGAGAAACAAGGAGACAGACAATGTGAGTGAGACAATTAGAGGGAGAGACAAAGTGAGTGACAGACAAGGAGACAGACAAGGTGAGTGACAGATAAGGAGAGGGAGAGACCAAGAGTGAGACAAGGTGAGTGACAGACAAGGTGAGGGAGAGACATGGGGACAGACAAGGTGAGTGACAGACAAGGATAGGGACAAGGAAAGGGAGAGACAGGGAGACAGACATGGTGAGTGACAGACAAGGTGAGGGAGTGACAAGAGACTGACAAGGTGAGTGACAGACAAGGAGAGGGACAGTCAAGGAGACAGACAAAGTGAGTGACAGACAACGAGAGGGAGAGACAAGGAGACAGAGAAGGTGAGTGACAGGCATTGAGAGGGGGAGACCTGGAGACAGACAAGGTGAGTGACAGGCAAGGAGAGGGAGAGACCTGGAGACAGACAAGGTGAGTGACAGACAAGGAGAAGGAGAAACAAGCTGAGGGAGAGACAACGAGAGGGAGAGACAAGGACACAGATAAGGTGAGGGACAGATAAGGAAACAGAGAAGGAGAGGGAGAGTCAAGGAGACAGACAAGGTGAGTGACGGACAAGGTGAGTGAGAGATGAGGGAGAGACAAGGAGACAGACAAGGTGAGTGACACAGAAGGTGAGTGACAGATGAGGAGAGGTAGAGACAAGGAGACAGACAAGGTGAGTGACAGACAAGGAGAGGGAGAGACAAGGCAACAGACAAGGTAAGTGACAAGGAGAGAGACATGGAGACAGACAAGGTGAGTGACATACAAGGAGAGGGAAAGACAGATAGATAAGGCGAGTGACAGAGAAGGAGAGGGAAAGACAAGGAGACAGACAAGGTGAGTGACAGACAAGGAGAGACAGAGACACATAGACAGGCAAGGTCAGTGACAGACAAGGAGAGGGAGAGATGAGATAGACAAGGAGAGGGAGAGACAAGGAGACAGACAAGGTGAGTTATAGACAAGGTGAGGGAAAGACAAGAAGAGGGAGAGACATGGAGACAGACAAGGTGAGTAACAGAGAAGGAGAGGGAGATACAAGGGGAGTGACAAACATGGTGAGGTATAGACATGAAGACAGACAAACAAGGAGAGTTAGAGACATGCAAGGTGAGTGAGGCAAGTAGACAGACAAGGACGGAAAGACAAGGTGAGTGACAAACAAGGAGAGTGACTGACAAGGAGACAGACAAGGTGAGTGACATACAAGGAGAGGGAGAGACAGGGAGCCAGACAAGGTGAGTGACCAACAAGGAGAGCGAGATACAAGGTGGGTGACAGACAAGGAGAGGAACAGGCAAGCAGACAGACAAGGAGACAGACAAGGAGAGGGAGAGACAAGGCGACAGAAAAGAAAAGGGAGAGACAAGGAGACAAGCAATGTGAGTGAGGCAAGTAGACAGACAAGGAGGGGGAGAAACAAGGAAAGGGAGAGACAAGGAGACAGACAAGGTGAGAGGCAGACAAGCAGAGGAAGACACAAGTAGACAGGGACAGAGGGAGAGACTTGTCATTTCTTTGTCTTGTCCTATCTAGGAATAGATTTAATAATCATTCAGTTTATTGTAAAATTAAAAATATGTATATAATTAAATACTAGATAATTGTATACAATTATAGAAATATTCTGAAAATTATTTAATTTGACATATAGGGCAATGATTATGATTATTATTATTCTTTCTTATTGTATGTTGGATTATTTGTATTTTTCATTATTATGGTTTTGATCCTGTTGATTGAGATTTGAGCCTATAGGAAGTTAAGGGGGAGCGGAAGTCCCGCCTCCATGTAATATTTCTTTCGGCAGATGCCTGCTTTTTATTTCTTTTTCAATTGAGCCATGTAGCTGTTGCAACGTTGGAAAAATGTCTGTTTATGACCATAAGACTGGATTGTCTGCGCCGTACCAACCACCCTGTACCACATAGTTCACTGCCACCAGAGCCTGTCGCACCAGTTGAACCCATGCAGCTGGGACGGGCGCGGAACCGCGAGGAGGAGAGGGAGAGAAGATGCAACGAGCCCCGGTGCTTCTATTGCGGTGAGGGCACCCACGTCATCCTTCAATGCCCCCACAGGAGGTTTCGAGGGACCAAGAGAAGCACGGACAACCCACCTCGTTGCACCTGGGTGAGTCTTAAACAGTCACATGTATCACACATATTTGCTTTACCAGTCATGATAGACCATTCAGGCTGTTCTTTTGTTCTTTCAGCACTCGTCGACTCCGGAGCGGCGGAGAACTTCATAGATGAGAAGACGGCACAGAAGCTCGGCCTCCCTATACGTCCCCTACTCCGTCCTCGTGAACTTCAATCCATAGGCGGGTCGCCTATAGGGGGAGGCATAATATCCCATAGCACACTCCCAGTCTGCCTTCAAGTTAGCGCCCTCCACCATGAAACTCTGGTCCTATACCTCACGGTCTCCACCAGACACCCCGTCATACTCGGACTACCCTGGCTAGAACGGCACAATCCCCAAATCTCCTGGACGGACAAACAACTCACCCAATGGTCCTCATATTGCTTGCAAAATTGTCTGAGGGGTCCCGTGGTCCCTTTGGCCACCATGACTGTGGAGAGTCCCCTGTCTCACATCCCGATCAAGATCCCCCCAGAATACCGCGACCTCCATGAGGTGTTCAGTAAGGAGAAAGCCAGGTGTCTCCCACCTCACAGACCCTATGACTGTGCCATTGACCTCCTACCCGGGGCCATCCCACCTCGGGGCCACGTGTACCCGCTCTCTCAAATGGAACAGCAGGCCATGGAGGAGTACATCCAGGAAGGTCTCCGGCAGGGGTACATTCGACCCTCCACGTCCCCGGCGTCTGCCGGGTTCTTCTTTGTAGAGAAGAGAGGAGGGGGCCTCCGGCCCTGCATTAATTATTGGGGCCTCAACCAAGTGACCATAAAGTACCGATATCCCCTGCCTTTCATCCCCTCAGCCCTGGAAAAGTTACGGTCCGCATCCATCTTCACTAAGATGGACCTACGCAGCGCTTATAATGTGATCCGTATTAGGGAGGGGGACGAGAGGAAAACGGCCTTCAGCACTACCTCAGGACACTATGAGTACTTGGGTATGCTGTATGGGCTCGCTAACGCCCCTCCATCTTCCAGAACCTGATCAATGATGCCCTGAGGGACATGCTGGGAAGGTACATTATTGCCTACATAGACAATATTCTGGTATATTTGACCTCCTTGGAGGAGCATGTCCAGCATGTCCGGCAAGTATTGCATCGCCTGCTGCAGTACCAGCTTTACGTAAAGGCTGAGAAATGCAAATTCCACCAGCATACGATCTCTTTCCTAGGGTATGTCATTAGCCCAAGGGGAGTCGCCTTGGACCAACGCAAGATTCAGGCAGTCGTGGAGTGGCCCACTCCATGAACTGTCAGGGAGTTGCAGCGTTTCCTTGGCTTCACCAATTTTTACCGAAGATTCATTAGAGACTTTAGTAAGGTAGCGCAACCCCTGACATCCCTCCTGAAAGGTAAACCCCGGCGACTCCTTTGGACCCCAATCGCCCAGGAGGCTTTGGAGAAGCTTAAGCAGGCTTTTACCACGGCCCCCATCC
This sequence comes from Ictalurus punctatus, assembly GCF_001660625.3. Classification (NCBI taxonomy): domain Eukaryota; kingdom Metazoa; phylum Chordata; class Actinopteri; order Siluriformes; family Ictaluridae; genus Ictalurus; species Ictalurus punctatus. The sequence continues at coordinate 14,995,147 of NC_030427.2, read as the reverse complement.
TCAGACACCCGGATCCCTCCAGGCCGTTTGTCGTGGAAGTAGATGCATCTGAAGTGGGAGTGGGGGCTATTCTGTCGCAAAGATTTGGAGAGAAACCCAAGTTGCACCCCGTGGCGTTGTTCTCCCGGAAATTGTCACCAGCAGAACACAACTATGATGTGGGGAACCGTGAACTCCTGGCTGTTAAGCTAGCCCTAGAAAATTGGAGACACTGGCTGGAGGGGGCCGTACACCCATTTGTTATTTTTATGAACCATAACAATTTGGAGTATCTGTGAACCGCCAAACGCTTCACTCCTCGCCAGGCCCACTGGTCCCTATTCTTTTCCAGATTCCAGTTCACTCTGTCTTGTAGGCCTGGCTCAAAGAACACAAAAGCCGACGCCCTGTCTCGTATGCATGCCCCAGAGGGGCTGGCGGACCAGGAGAGCTACATTGTGCCTCTCTCCTGCACAGTGCCTTGGAGTGGACCCTAGAGCAGCACTTAGCCCGTATCCCCAGGTCATGAATCCCGGCAGCCTGTCCTCCCGACAAACAGTTTGTGCTGAAATGGTATCGTCTCGAACTCATCACCTGGACCCACACAACTTTTGCCACGGGTCATCCGGGGGCCCGCTGCACGTACCAACTGCTGGCTGAGAAGTACTGGTGGCCCAACATGCCCAGAGAGGTTCAGCGCACCGTATCCTCGTGCTGCTCTTGCGCTCAGTCCAAGGGGACCACTTGCGCTACCTGCTGGGAGGTTGGTGCCTTTAACCATACCTGAACGTCCGTGGTCCCATCTGGCCTAGATTTCATAACTGACTTGCCGAAGTCGCAGGGAAACACCGTGATACTGGTGGTCGTAGATCGGTTTTCGAAGTCCCTGCGCCTAATTCCTCTACCAGCCATCCCATCTGCCTTCACCACGGTGGAACTCCTTTTCCAACATGTCTTTTCTTACTTCAGCATCCCTGAAGAGATTGTGACTGACAGGGGTCCACAGTTCACATCTTGTGTTTGGGCCAGTTTTATGAGGAAGATGGGGGTCATCGTTAACCTCCCTTCCGGGTACCACCCCCAGGGACATGGCGGTGGAGGACTACACTTCCCAGCCATGCCCACGCTCGAGTTTGCCGGAGTTCTGATTATGAACACCTGCATGACATCTAAAGTTATGTAAGGGCCTCGTTAACGTCAGCCACTTGTGAAGTAACCGCATTATTACATTTGCAAATGTAATTACATTATTATTTTAATAATGTATATTAAAATGTGTAACACTTTATAATTATTACATTCTTTTATTAAATGTTTTTATTTAAATCATTTTTAAGACTAATTTTCCACCCGGTATGTCCTAATTATTCTAAACTATGTGCTATATTTTTTATATTTTTAGTTAATTTAAAAAAAAAATTTAAATTAAAGTTATGAAATACAGCCAGAGTCTGAATAGAGGTGCTGTTTTTCTTTCTTTCATTTATTTTTGTGTCTTTATTTTCATTTACGAGACTTTCTGCCCTGGACGCTTTACACAATTTGCAGACACAATGTGAAGTTTTTTAAAAAAAATGGACACATCTAACAAGATAATATTTTTGGTGGTACAAATGTAACCAACTTAAGAAATATTACAGATCAGATTTTTTTTTTTTAGCTTATTATATTTTGAACAAAATGCAGACAATAAAACATTTCCATACGGAGTTCTTGCTTCATGATAAAAAACAAAAAAGAGCAACAAAATCACTAGTAACATTCATCCTTAAAGCAAAAAATCCAGAAACATATTTACAAGTTTTGCACAGAGGCTTCTTTTCTTATGGCATTTTGAGGGTCTGAAGGTCTATGCACACACGGTGCTGAAAGTACATTTTCCCAGCAGCCGAGCTTCAGGAAAATCACCTGAACCATATCCTGATCCAAGCCTTCGTCCAGTACCAGTCAATCAGTCAACATGTTGAAAAGTTTAATCGTCCAGTGTGTAGTTAGGATTCACGACCAGTGTGACGTCGTCTTCCTGCTTTTCGGCTACGCTGGACTCGGCGGAGCCTTTCAGGCCCGACTGCGACAGTTCGATTAGGATGTAGTCCTGAAAAACATAATCAGTGCTTTCATCAGGATACAAAATATTTAAATTATTATCCAAGGAAAGGAATTAAGTCATCACATAGATATAACAATCAATCTTCCCAAGCTGCATCTATTTATTCAAATGAGGTTTCATCTAATTACTTTATATTAATTAAATTATTAATTATTAAATTATATAAATTTATTTGGATAGTTAAAAAAAAAATCTTTGTAGTTTCACTGTTGAAGACACTGACACTAGAGAGAAAGACATTCACAGAAAATCGTTTATTTATTCATTTGTTTAATCTGCACCTTTTTTAGCTATAAAATCTATCAAAAACCCAACAATAATCAGTGTTTGGAGAAATTTCTCCCTAAATAAGCATTGAAACGCACATTTCATTAATGATGGTTGTCTAAAAGATGAGATTTATACTCTAAATAAACCTGATTTATATGGTTTATAAAAAAAAAGTTGTGTATATCATTGAGTGGGAGGAGCTTAAGGCTTTCTTCAAAGTTGCTAAGAAGGATTATTATTTTTTAAATCCTCTTACATAATGCACGAGTCTGTGGATGACCTTCTCAATCATGGCCTTCTTGCTGATGAGCTCCATCTCAGAGTCGATCTCAGACTCGATCTCCTTCAGGTACCAATTCACCACTGCGCTCTTCTTCAAGGCTTCTTCCTCCTCATCTGCACACACACACACACACACACAGTGTGTAAGTAAGAAATAAAACACTCCATGTGGTGCTGTTATAGGAAAATAATCACTACTGTTACAGGTGCTGTTATTAAAAAAATCAATCAATCAACATTTTCCGTTGACCAATCAGAATCCAGCGCTCTCACCTTCCTCAGCACGACGCAGATGCAGCACTATGAGGTTGGAGATGCGCTTGTACTCGGAGAAGGACAGACGCAATGACGGTTTGCCATTGTGGTTTTCACCGTTGACCCCGTCAGCATGCTCGTGACCGTTCACGGGAGCATCCACGTGGCCGTTGGGCACGTCGTGGCCTGGAGTGAAGAGAAAACGGAAGAATTACAAACCTAACACACTGTTGCTCGATTCCGCACCAGTAGTTGTCATGGAAACGATTAATAAAAAAAAATTGAGGCAGGGAGAAAACTTTTGGGTGCCAACACTTTAATCTTAACTTTAAATAGAGTAAATCGAGATGAGGAATTAGAAAACTCAAGGTACTTCCAGAATTCATTCAATTTTCTCCTTGTCCTTTAATTTACATATTTGAATGCTGAAGATGTTCAAAAATGTTTAAACTTTTTTTTTGTTTTTTAATTTATCAAATTAGAAATTTCGTAAAACATAAACCATCATCACTTAAGTGATATTCGCTTACATATAATTATAATTTCATACAGCTACTTAATGACTTGCTGATTGGCCGAATCAGAAACGGTGTTCTAGAGCACTATGTAGGTTCTATGACTCCATTATATAGCTCCTATGTAGTGAGCATATAGAGTGAGTGGGATCGCTTTGAACTGCACTTTATTTTATTTCAAATGCTTCAAATCTGTCTGTGATTAGCAAGAATCCTTTACCATTCACCCGGTTCTCTTCCTCCTCCTCCATGGCCTCCTCTTCCTCTTGGTCCAGGTTGATGTCAGGCGTCTCCACCCTAATGATGGACTTGTTGAGCAGCCTGAAGGCCTCTTTCACATGTTTGGGCTGCACCTGAACGAGGCAGAGACATATACACTGTGAGAAAGATGCAATGTGGGTCAGAGGGCACTATATAGATGAAAAGGTGTGGTTTGGGACGTAGCCCAAACGCGCACACCTCATCGCAGCAGTGCATGCGGGCCATGCTCTCAGACAGGCGGATCATGCTCTCCAGCTGGCGCACGGTGATCCTCCAGGACGATTTGGTGACGCCGGAGCCATCCCTCTGTCTCAGGCGCTTGTACTGCTCCACGATAAAATCCTCAGACTCTTTAGAGATCTGATAAAAAAATTAAAAGAAGCAGTGTTCGCGTTTAACGCGGTAACGCTGTTCCAACAATAAGTTTCAGTCTGTAGGTGTGGGCAATATATACATATATGAAAAAAAACATTCATATCACAATACTTCAAGACATTATGATAATTTAATACAATAATTTGACAGAATTTATCACAGTATCAATATTATATCATCATATTGCCCAACCCTAGATGGGTGCGAAAGTTTATACACCCTTACTTCATAAGAATGAAATCAACAGGACACTTCCAGGAACGAATTATGCATGCTAAACATGCCATCAGATCTTTGTTTTCTTTTATCTAATATCTTATTCAGGGTTAATCAGTGAAGTGGTGTGTGAGATGCTGAGCATTTTCCTCACCTTTGGTTTAAACTGGCGGGCGAACAGCAGGTATCTCCGGATCTCGTCCAGAGTGTACAGACGCTCGATAGAGTTCTCGATCCTGGAGTGCAGGTCCACGATGCGCCTGGCTATGGCATAATCGGTCACCTGAGGAAATGGAGAAAAAAAGGAGATGTTTATTTAACGTTTATACAGGGATTCTCCATTGTCAGAGCTTTGTAACAGTCATAGGTAAAGCTGAAACTTCCGACATCTTCAGGACAGGGGAATGACACACACACACCTCATTGCAGTCATCCACCAGGATAAAGAAGAGGTCGAAGCGGGACATGATAGGAGCGGTTAGGTTGATGTTCTGCTTGAGCGATTTGGAGCGGTCGTAGCGGCCACTCACAGGGTTCGCTGCAGCCAAGATGGACGTTCGGGCGTTCAGTGTGGCCTATGAGCGAACACACATCTTAAAAATCTATCCGCACGCAAAACACAAAACATTACGTCCTGCCATTATGTCCTTGGGGATAAACACTGGTTTGAACCAATCGGGCTTTGAACTTTAACCCTTACCTTGACCCCAGCTTTGGTGATGGAGATGGTCTGCTGCTCCATGGCCTCATGGATGGCCACCTGATCTCTCATTTCCATTTTGTCAAACTCGTCAATGCAGCACACACCCTATAGGCGCACAGACAGACAGACAGACACACATACAGCATTTAAAGCTCATACAATAGCAGTCACATGGAAGCCAATGTATAAAATGATGTGTCAAAAAAATGAATGAAATAAATTATTAAACATAATATTAACTTATTCTATTCATATCATCCTATTATTTATTCAGTTTTACATATCTTCAAATGTGTAAGAGTTTTAAGATGATAACTTGTATATACCTTCTTTAATAAAAATGCAGAAAACAAAACAATTGTATGGATCTCAAAAGCTCATCTTTAAATACTTTACAAGTAGATAATATAAAATTTAAAATAAATACAATAAAAAATACAAATATTTTAGCATTTAGGAATACCACGTTAAAAACATTTATTTTTTGTGTTTTTCATTTTGTTTAGTCATTACTTACTTGTTGTTAAAGGTCTATTATTATTATTATTATTATTATTATTATTATCTGTTGGCCCTTTATTGACTTTGTTTTATTTATTCTAAATAATTTTTATTCAGAAATATATTTTTAAGGTCTAAATTGGTATGCTATATGTCAGGGTTTAAAAAAATCATATGACATGAGCAATGTTTTAAAATTGTGAAATGGAGAACATTACTCTTACGATTATTATTATTATTATTGTTGCTATATTTACGTTGTCAGCCAGCATGAGAGCTCCAGCCTCGATGACAAACTCGTGTGACTCTTCATCTCTGACCACAGCGGCGGTGAGACCTGCAGCGCTGGACGCTTTCCCGCTGGTGTACACGGCACGTGGGCTGAACTCCTCCACGTGCCTGACCCAAAAACAAACCAGTCAGAACGAGCTAGAAAGGGCTGAATTAAAATAATCATTCATGATTGATTAAATATTAGCAGCGATTATTTAATGGTAGTGAACACTCTGTCTAACTACATTAATTACCGTATAATTACAAAGACACTACATTAACATCATGGTATATCAGTTTAACCTATTATCCATACTCTCACAATGTGTTTCTTACTTGAGAAACTGGCTCTTGGCTGTACTGGGATCTCCCACAATGCACACGTTGATGTCCCCCCTCAGAGATGTGCCCTCCATGGTGGTCTTCGGGACACCACCAAAGAGCATGAGCAGGATGCCGCGCTTCACCTCATCGTTGCCTGTACACAAACACAAACTTTTTAAATCAACTCTAAGAAAAACCTGTTTCATTACAGCATTGCTGTTGTTTTTTAAATACTCCTCATGCAATGTCATGATGCTATTTGAATCAAGTAGCTTAACCTAATTAGTTAAACTATTTTTTTAAATAACTAAATTCTACAATATATATTTTAATATAATTACTATGAAAAGTTATCAAGTCATCAGTCGAACCCAAAAAGAGTTGATTCCCTGATCCAGGCATTCAAAGCAAAGAGTCGACTCACTCACAAAATGAGTCGATTCCACACTCCAAAGAGTCCAAGAGCTGACTCCCTGATTCTAGGCACTAAAAATATGGAGTCCATTCCAAAGCATATAAATCCTTAGAGTTCACTCACTGTTTTCAACCAAAGAATCAGGAAAGTGACTCTTTGGAGTCCATTACACACACTAAAAGTATTTCAGTGTTTTTGTCAAGCAGCCTGAACATAGTGATTAATTTAACAATGTAAATGTGTGTGTGTGTGTGTGTGTGAGGGAGCATGTACCGTGGATGGTGGGGAAGAGGCTTGTGCACAGGTTATGGTACAGGTTCTTGTCCTGGCTCATCTCGAACACTTTATCCCACTCCTTCACCGACATCTGGTTCTTAATGCTCTCGGCTGTCTGCTCCTCATCGCGGATCTCCTTCCCGCCAAACTAAACACACCACACAACACACCTCATTACAATCCCATTACAGGACTATGTGATGAGTGGCTATGGAGCTGGGATCTTACCCTGGGATTGGTCGGTGCCACATGGCAGGCCAGGAAAGCCAATCTGTACGAGAGCTCTCGGACTCCGAGTGCTTTTAGACCACGCACGCCCTCATTCTCGTAACCCTGAGCTCCAGCCGTGCGAGACCCAGTCTCTGCTCGCACACCTGAAACACACACACGTGAATGTTAACGTTAATACATGACACTACAAAAAGTCATTGCTTTGTACGAGTTGCCGTATCATTCTGTACACTACTACTTATGATATATTTATGAATAATAAATAAGTACGTGGAAATTCAATTCATCTCCATCCTCAATTCATTCTCCGTATAACACTTCACCTTGATTGTGTTTAGCAGTTATATTTAAACAAAAGTTCAAATCAGATCTGCAGTGTTTTATGTCACATAATGTAATGTAGGTGCAATCAGTGGTTTTGGTGGACCACCCTGCCTCAGCGAAGACCATCTAAATATGGGTTCGTCGACTGGCAGGAAGCCAGTTGTAAATTGTGCATTTATGTAATATTCATAATGCATGTATGCTGATTTTCATAGATTTGTCACTGTATTTGCTCTCTCTAACCTTATGTAGTTTTGTGTAACTGGACCCCTGATCAAAATGCTAGTGCAAAGGGGCGGGGTTTTTTCGAACTGAACATGATTGACAAGTACATCCTCATCATCATCTGTTCATCTGCTTCTCAAGACAACCCCGATGTCCATAAGTGACCCTAATGATTATCAGGATTATCAATTTCGGTACCTGGCGTTGCGAGCTGGGACACATCAGGAACGACGATGAGGCAGCCGATGAAGTCGCACTTATCTCCAGCCTGCGCCGACTCCACCGCTTCGGCTCTCAGGATCACCTCCACACTCCGCGGAATGGATCCTCGCGGCAGCTCGGCCTGTGTCTCCTGGATACGCACCTGGTTTCCAAAGCAACACCTCGGCATCAGGACCGCATCGTGCACACGTAATTATCGTTATATAACAGCGTTTGAACAAAGACGAACTTCAAATTAAGACTCGCAGCAGCGCTTTAATCTCAGACCTTTTGGAAGTCGATGAACTTGGACTTGTTGGTGTCGAGCAGGAAGCGGCGGCGGTTGTTGCACACCGGGTTACGGCAGATGCTAGGCTGCGTGTATTTAAACTGCTGCTCCACGTCTTTGATGACGCTCTGGCAGTCCAGGCACAGGAAGGTTCCACTCACCAGCTCGGGGTGCACCGGGTGTGTGCGTACCACCTGCCCGCTGATGCGCACCAGAGAGCCGATACGCAGCGCAGTTAGCTCACGGATCCTAGAGAACCATGCCACAAGGAGAACGTTAGAGAAGCAGAATTTTATTTTATTTTATTTATTTTCATTTAAATCTAGAGTTTAACTGTTCTGCTTTATCTATTCTCCTCACTTGTGCCTGGTTGGCAGATCCTGAATGGCCACGTAGAACTCTTTAGTAACAGGAACGTTCCCATGATCCCGGGCAAAGTTACGCACGGCACGGCACAGGTAGGGATAGATTCTACAAGTAGGAACAGAAACAGGTTATCTGCTCCATCTATCAAGTGCTTTAATGTAGAAATAAAAAAATGAAAAACCTCAGAATACCTGTAGAACTCCTCCTGGATGATGGTTGCCAGTTCTTGGTTAAATCCCTCTAGGTCAGTGAAGCTCACCAGGAGCGTGTTGCGCTCCGGACGGATCAGCTCTTCTGTGTCACGCAAATACTTCAACTCACCATCGCTGTTCTGAAACCTGAAATATAAATTTAAATGAAGGTTAATCAAAGGTCCCACGCATGTCTGCACTCATGGACAGTTCAATTTACAGTCACAAGAGCTTACTCTAATATCACTTGAACTGTTATTCTTGTTTCTGCAGCTACCTTGGGGAACTAACTAATGATTAGTTAAGTAACATCACTTTAATCTTTACATTATTAAGTATTATTGTTATTAACAATTATTTTATCTAACCAGAGACATTGTAGGTCATCTACAGCAGTAGTTCTCAAAGTGATGGGTCTGTGGAGTGTAACCAGTGGGTCTGGGATTTTGTTGTCATTACAGTAATGGAAATCACAATTCACTATTACCAAAGTTGTTATTGGTTATAAAGTTTGTATAGGTTTAATCATTCAAAAACAAATCAGCCTATAAATTTAAATCTAATATAAATGTGTTCTGTGAGTGGAAATCTCATGAATAAGTAACTGAATTGGGTATGCACTTTTTTTGTAATCTGAAAAAGTTAAAATTGTTGATATTAGTTGTGCAATAGACCTAAATGCTCATTAATGATGAAAATTCCATGTTGTTTCTTTATTATATTGGATGCATGAATGCATGATTAGCTAAATAATTTAAATAGCAATAATGAAAGGGATACGGAAGAAAAGTAATGACTTGAAAATTCAGTCATTTTAACATGTTTTTCATAACTTATACACACACACACACACACACACACACACACACACACGGCTGCCTCTAAAAACGAAAAAGACCCTGCAATGTATAAATCAAACTTCACCTACTTATACACATTTCCCCAGAATCATTAGACGCCATTTTGTTTTTATCCATGTAAATGCTCTAAGTTTAATTCTCTAGCTAACTTTCAAACCCAAAGAACAAAACTTACTCTTCCAGAAACGCTTGGAATAACTTCTGACACTTCTCGGCTAACTCATCCTTCACCATTTGTCCAGCGTTTTCCACCGCAGGCTCCACAATGTCCATTTTCACAGCAGGTTGTTTATTATAAAGTTATAACCAAATAAAAACGCCTCTTTCCTCCCTCAGCGCCGAACACAAAGCTGCAGAGCCCACAGAGAGTGACTGAGAGAGAGATTTTCGCGCCAAAGCCCGTGACCACATGGTCATTTCGCGCCACTCGCAGCCAACCAGCTCCTTGCGTTTCACTTCCCCTGTCTATGATTGGACGACAACGACCCTGTTTCCGTGCTGCTCGAGCGTTGCCAACGGGATGCGACGTCACGTTGAGTTCTCGAGCCAGGAGAGAGAACATGGCTGATTTTCACACACAAAAACCCTCAACAAAAACAAGTTCATAATTTATTTATTTTTATTTAATAAAATATGTTTTGTGTCCAAGTTTGGAATATTTTTATCCGAACTGATTCCTGTTCCAACATTTGTAATGTGTTTAAGCAACTTTTGATAATACTTTGCAGAACTGGTATTTACATAACACAGCCTTTACATATGACATAAACACTTCATAAAGTGTTCATAAACATTTAGAACAACATTATTTAATATTTGACTTAAACTCTGTCTCATTTGGGCTCATTTTCTCCAGTAGATTCATTTTCCACCAAAATAAAAGTCCTTACACTTATTTGGAATATGGCACATTTTTACATAGCTTCAAAGTAGCTTAGAAAATTAAAATTTTTGTTAAATATGACAAATAAAACATGATGTCAATAAAAACAAATCTTAAGCATTAAAGTTTATGATAAAACGATAATAATATTGCCTCCTTGTTACAAATTTGTGCCACAATTGTTTACCTTTTCCGTAGTATGTGTAAAGAATGCACATTGTTTCTAGTGTTATGTTTGTTCTGTCTGTAGCAGTATAGCTTTACATTACAAAGAACAGACACCTCTACTTTAGTACTGTAATGCCATTATAAATATCGTATTAATCCTCTGTGATGCTTCTCCATGTTACTTTGCATATCACTTGACCATATAGAGAGTAAATAAGTGAATAATCATGCTTAAACAATCATTGGCTTCAATATACATTCACTTAAAATTAATATAGTAAAGATTTCACTTCTCTAAGAAGTGTAATATGCTGCATCTGTAAATATTGTATGAAACACTTCCCAGATAGCAGACCAACACTGAATCAACATTGAATCAATGTTAATGCATCAACCAAGCTATCACTGAATCAATAATGAAATGTTGAAATTTAACACTGATTTTTCATCAGGTTTGCACCCTGAAATAATGTTATTTCAACAATGAAAAATAGATCAAGGTTGACATAAAAATCAATATTTGTCCAGCATAAATTGAATCACTTATTTAACATTGAGTCAAAATACAACTTATATACAGATCATGATAAACTGTATGACAGAGACTTAAAACAATTAGACGGACTGACATTAAATCTAAGCCCCACCAGTGGGGAAATGAAGCTGACCAAAACAACATTGATTCACTGTTTCAACACTGAAAAGCAATGAATTAGCAACACTGATTCAATGTTATTTAGCATTGAATATTCAACCTCAACCAAAATGATTATTCTGATGGAATTTCAACACTGAATCAATGTCACCTTGCTATCTGGGTTATGAATATGAGCAATCAAGATCAAGTTATAACATGCATTTCAGTCTGATCAATGTAGTCCTCATCACTGTTTATATAAAAGTAAACAGCCATGTCATTGTTTGTCTGATTAAGATAAATATGGACAGTTTCGTTTAAAATAATATGCAGGACTTTTATTTAGGGAGGAAAAAACCTCAGAGAGAATTAACATAGTAGTCCAAACGAACAATTCACATATGTTGAGCTTAACATGAATTAATACGTTAAAATGCGTTTATATAATATGTAATAAAATTATGCAGTCATTTTAGGTTATGTACTCATTTTAGAAATTTTGTGAAACATTGAGAGAACGAACACAAGACTTTTCATAACAGTGTCTCAGTTTTACTCTCAAGTTCAATCACACATAAGACCAGAAGATGGCGTTCTGAAACCTCTGATACCAGATTAAACAAGTAATCTTCCTCAACTTCAGACTACAGGGGTCACTAGTGAGACATCAGATGCGGATAGAACTTAGAAACAAAGGCCCATTGACTGTCTTATCATTAACTGCCTAGAAAGTACAAAATATCTGTTCCTGCTTTCCTCAGTTGTCCATTTTCTACTCCAATGTAAACAAGATGTCTAGTCCGTGGTTTTCTACAGAGAGGCCCCAGACCTTCAGGGGTTGTTAAAAATACTACCAACATGTCTTTTGCCAGATCCTGGTATACACTCTTGAAAAAGCAATGCCTGAAATGCAAGAATACACACACATAATAAGGATTTATCCATACAGTATATAGTTTGACAAAATATCTCGTCTATTATTTCAAGCAAACTCTCTCAGATGAACATAGAGGCTAAAGCTATCACATCGCAAACACCATTAGAAGAGAGTAGAAGACCAGTAGAAGAGATTGTATGTTTATACTGATTTCTCACTAATAGGTATAAAGGATAGTGGGAGTACTGGAGAGATGCAGATCCTCAATTGTTCCTCGGATTGAGTCCATGGATTGGAACAAATCAGTGCTTTAAAAGCAATGTGGGCTCTTCAGTGCTGTTTTGTTGAAGGAACATATTGTTGAGTCTTACAGGTTTGAGTTATCTGATCTGATTTGCTCATATCTTGTATCTGTATCTAGTGCCATATCAAAAACAAGCCGTTATTCAAGTATGTCAGGTAGTTTACTAGGAGAATGCAGTAGTGACGGGGTTCCTGCTAGAGGTGTGCAGGAAGCTACAGTACCTAGTAACAAAACAAATACAAGAGGGGTTTTTACTTTCATCAGTCAAAACAATGTGTAAAGATAAGCCACATTCATTATGTTAGTTGTTGAAGGTTACTTATCCAACGTTCATATTAGCAAGCAACAAATGTCCACTCATTTTCTACATACATACATAACACAGAGCTGTGATTTCAGTGACAGATCGACATTTGAATAGAAATTTTCTTAATTCTATGCAAATAAGATATGTGCAGTAAAGAGACAAGTTTTAAACAATTGGCAAATAATTTCTCGTACAAATTCTATGGTGCTTGTGATTGAATGTTTCTTCAGATCCCCGTTCACTACTTTGCACTATGGGAAGAAGGCAAGCCAGCGTAGGCAGTGTGATGCTTTGGGCAATGTACTGCTGGGAAACCTTTGGTCCTGGCATTCATGTGGATGTTACATTGACACATACCACTTACCTAAACACTGTTGCAGACCAAGTACACATCTTCATGGCAACGGTATTCCCTAATGGCAGTGGCCTCTTTCAGCAGGATAATACGCACTGCCACACTGCAAAAATTGTTCAGGAATGGTTTCAGGAACATGACAAAGAGTTCAAGGTGTTGACTTGGCCTCCAAATTCCCCAGATCTCAATCCGATCTAGCATCTGTGGGATGTGCTGGACAAACAAGTCTGATCCATGGAGTCCCCACCTCACAACTTACAGGACTTAAAGGATCTGCTGCTAATGTCTTGGTGCCAGATACCACAGCACACATTCAACGGTCTTGTGCAGTCCATGCCTCGACGGGTCAGACCTGTTTTGGTGGCACAAGTGGAATCTACACAATATGGCTGATCAGTGTACATCCTCTTGTTAAATGTGTATAGAGATATTACGAAGAAAAATAAAGTTTGGAAGGAAGTAGCAGAGATGGTTGGTACCTCTTGTGAGTGTATGCAGCTAGGAAAGTTATCTTTCTTTGCTAATCTAAACTCATAACAAAGCTAGTACCAAGCCAAGCACGTAACATGTAAACCAAACAACAACTTTTCACACTGATTAGTTATTATCATTGTTTAATTTTTTTTAAATAGTTATTATGGATACATATTACTCTATATATGGATAGTATTGTTTCTCATCAGAATTAAAAAATGTTGGACAGGCCACACACACAAGAGACAAACTACAAGTGGCACAAACAGCTTGTTGAACATGTTTTCCACAAGGTCACTGTGGTTTAAATCTAACTATATTCTTTATAAAATAAATAATAACTGCAGGTCAGAATCCCTTCAGGAGCAAGCAGGAGTGGGATTAAAAACAGACCCGCACACAACTCTAGTTTCCGCTATAAATAAATCACATATGTTTACAATAGTGTCTTATAGGTGTGGTTATGTATGGTAATGTGTGTCAGACTCGAGTGTCAGTGCATCGTGTGGTTTGGTTTTTTTGGGGTGTTTTTTTTTTTTTTTTTTGCAGTAGACTGGTTATAGGTTTTATGTGGTTTCCTCAACAGAAAAACTAAAGGCACCGGATGGCGCCAATTTTTGAAATCTGAAGTGAGCTTCATTTGTGAAAGGGTGGAGTAACATGTTTTGAAGACAGCCAGGCTGCTCCACTTATGAATACAGAGCTACACTGAAGTTAAAATATTTTTTTTTATTACTTAGTACACAGCAAAATCACCAGTGTTGATTTAGCACCCACAGTGTTAAATTTACACCTTACAATGTTTATATAAGTCCATTGGACTCAAATAAACACTTGGGTTTTAATTCAACACTAGGGATTTTACTGTGTACTATTCTTTGTGTTGTTTGGCATGTTTCTGTATCATGATAGAAGGGATAGAAAATTACTTGAGTAGCTGTACATTGTTCCTGTACTTAAGTAATATTTTGGAAGATTTGTACTTTACTCGTCATTTTTAAATTTAATTTAATTTAATTGAACTTTTTATTTTAAAAAATGATCACTAAGATGTTCTCTTTTGCTAAAATTACCAATTCATGAAATTTGCCTCACATGTAAAACTTAACTATCACCTTTTTTTAAAAAATTGCCATTCAATCTACAGAAGTATGTTCTGTTAAGGTAACTTTAGGTTTGGTAAATTATCTAGTTAAGTTAGCCAGCTAGTCACATTTTGTAAAGGAGTTTGTTATTTAGCTAGCTATATAAGGTTTGTGCATTACTATGTTAACTTATCTAGACAATTAAGTTTTATAAATTACAATGTTAAATTAGCTGGCAATTTAAGTTTTGCAAATTAGTATGTTAAATTAGATGGCTTGTTAAGTTTTTTAAAAAAATTAGACTGTTAAATTAGCTAGCTAGTTAAGATTTGAAACTTAGCTAATTAAATTAGCTAGCTATTTTTTTTTTATTATTTTTTTTTTACTGATAATGTGTAATCATTCCAAAAGGGTTATTAAACATCAGCTAGACAAAAAAGACAACAAAAAAATCGAATGACTGATTGCTGATTACTATCACTTATTGAATTAGCTAGAACTAGCATGATGAACTTTTCAGTGTTTAAAAATATTAAATTTTACTCTTGAAAACTTGATTAGATGTAGATATTTTTTACTTTCATGCAAGTACTCTTACTTTTATTTGAGCAGGATTTTGACACAGTTCTCATACTTTTACTTAAATACAGTTTCTCTGGACTTTTTCCACCATACTAATAATTCTACCATACCTTTCTAAAAATCTTTCTAAACATGTCCTCACACAGGTTAAGGAAAGTTAACTGCCTTTATTTTACAAGCATAAACATGCAAGTGTGCATATGAGAAGATAATAAACAGGCTCACGCATGGACATAGTAGCTGAATCACTGCACACACACACACAAACACACACACACACACACACACACACACACAAACACACACACACACACACCTGATACAGGTAGAAAGGGTACAGACAGTGGCGTCTAGACATCTGTCTGTGCCGGGCGCCTTCAGATTTGCAGTTTCGTAAGGTATGAACTTTATGAGTCTGAAGTTGTAGAGACGGTTTTAGGGAAGTAGGATTTTTTGCTTACACAATTGAGCCTGGAGCATGTCAACACCTTAAACTGCCAAAGAGAGAGAGAGAGAGAGAGAGAGAGAGAGAGAGAGAGAGAGAGATATTATCTGTATGGGCACAAAGACTAACATTTGTCGTGAATTTTAACACGTTGGATACTTGTTGTACTATCTGATACGATAGATTGAGATAAACCAGTGACGCTCAAAATGCCAGAAACACATCATCTGTGAGGTCATTACAGGGTTAAAAATACAGTTTTATTCCATAGTAAAATAAAATTTTCATTAAATGTAGTCTGACTTAACACAAATGTCTATTTTATACCTGAAACATCCAAAAGGATACATTTACCAAAAGTCATTTGTAAAGATATAGACAGTTTGATTTTTAAAATTAGCAAAGTTTACCAAATCATGTGTTTTACTATATTAACAATGTACACGACTAGTGGCAAAATGCTTGGAAACTCCAGTTGCGATATATTTTTACATTTCCAACCCATTAAAATAACAGTTGGTTAATCATCTATAATTCAGTAATTGCTATAAATTTTTCAATATCTACAGTGAAACTAATAGGAAAGCTGTGTAGATATGAGAGAGGAATTTATGTCTATATTTATATTCATATTGTATCAAGCTGTTGTAGAAAGAGTGGTGTGATGAGGCGGAATTACTGTGACCACCCGAAAGCTCCTGCAACAGCACGTCCCAGAGGTTTTTATTACTCTTATACCACAACAATTTGTCAAAGACTGCAAATTATATTTATTAAAGAATGATAAGTCATACTTGTTAACCATTTATAGTTACATCTAATGTTGTAGAACATCCACGAAACAAGTTCTATTTATCACTTATGTTATAGAATGAGCGCATTAATATAAACCTGTGCACTGCTGTCCGATCGGCTATTGAAAGTTAATCAACAATCGGATTTGAGAATCAGGACACATACACGCACAGATGATTGGGTTTTTAGTAGCCCCTACTGAGGGAGTGCAGATGTGGTGGGGTCAGAGATCATCCCCAGAAGGTCAAAAGCTGCAGCAAGTAGGAGGGCTTTTCAAAACAAAACGGATTTCATCTCTCGAGGGCAGAATTTCATCAGATGAGATAAAAATGCACTTAAGGATTTAATGGTATGTGTTGCAAAAGTGAAAATCCCCCTGTGTAACTTTATGGTATGGTGTGATGAGAGCAGCTTTGTATAATTATATGGACTGCGTTTACCTGTAAGAACCTGTGTCACAAGAACACTGCTATGCAGAGGCTCATATCTGAGTGTCTGTGTCTACAGCAAAAGCTAGATAAAATAAGGAACTTCTAACCTTTAATGTTGGTTTATCATTTAATTTCATTTACATTTTAATACCTAGAGTGCACGTAGCTTCTAAACCAGTTATACTGAAAATACCAGAAACTCTTGAACTACGGCCTTAAATGTGATCTGACTAGACAGAAATGTTGATTTTATTGTTGACACATACAGACTGTTAACTTTATGTTTATTAATGATTAGTTACGTTATCTTGCTTATCTACTTGTTTATACAATATAGTAGTTAGCCTAATGTTAGCTAACTTGTTCTCTACTAGTTTCCACAATCAAACATCCTAAAATTAGCTAGCTTATTAGCAAACTTGACTAGCTAGTTAAGTCAAATAGCTAATAAGTACTTAGCTGGCAACATGGGTACAGGACTACTTGGCTATCTTAGCTACTGATAATAAATAAGGCTGTATGGATTTCTTTACATTTGTGCACTTCTGTTTTGTGTGTGTGTGTGTGTGTGTGTGTGTGTGTGTGTGTGTGTGTTTATTCCTGTGCATGTGTGAGAATGCAGTTGTTTTCGTGTGTGTGTGTGAGTGAGTGTGAGAATATGTGAGAATGCACCTGTGACTCTCATTCTGTCCTTGTTGCTTGTTTACAGCGACATGTGGAAACTTCCGAGTGTGTTTGTGAAGGAAAGAAAGTACGTGAAGAAAATCATTGTATGGAGGAACAGCTGTGTGTGTGTGTGTGTATGTGTGTGTGTGTGTGTGTGTGTTGGTGATGTCACATTGAGGCCATGAACAATACCCACAAACAGCACAGCTCAATATGTAACTCTAATAGG
This sequence comes from Ictalurus punctatus, assembly GCF_001660625.3. Lineage (NCBI taxonomy): Eukaryota > Metazoa > Chordata > Actinopteri > Siluriformes > Ictaluridae > Ictalurus > Ictalurus punctatus. The sequence goes on along the minus strand of NC_030427.2, from coordinate 14,977,467 downwards.
TTCCCAGGTATTACATGTATCAAAGAGGGGCATGTGGACGGAGCTAAACATATCACAGATCACTGATTGTTCAACATAATACTGACAATAATGTCTCTGGTTAGAACAGCTTCTTGCAGCGATATTCGGTAGTATAGAGACGAGACTGTTTGAAAGTTTTGTTTTCTCACAAATCTAGTATTTCTGATGTTTCAAGTGTGAAAATTGCAATTTTTATCATAAATTTTAATCTTTTTGTTGAATTATTTATTCACAGAAATGTTATCCTGCCACTTGATTTTAGATTCATTTTACACTTCTTACATAAAAGTCTGTCATGTTCAAGTTAGGCCCAGTCACAAATGGCATCCTTTTTACTCTCTGTCTCTAATTTCATCACAATTAAAGAATTGGCACACTTGGCTTTATTTGAGTCGCTCACCAGCATTAGAATATGTCATAAAATAACTTTTTTAGTACTTGCTCATCATTACTCTCCACCCCACAAGATCTATAGATCCTCCTAATGTTATGATTACAATTCTGTGAATGGCCCAGGGATGTCATACTGTGCCATACTGTTTGGTGAAAATAGTAACCTTGGCCTTGCCACGCTTTCTCTTTTGTGATTGTGTGAACCAGTGGTTCGCAGCATGTAATATGGAGCAGATGACGGATTAGTGTGGACATGTGAAATGGTACTAGCTGTAAAGGACTCGCTTTCCCACCATTGTCTGCTGAAGTCCACAGGAAATGAGGCTCGGAAGGCTGCTCAGCTCGGCTCTGTCTGCTCCTCACCTTGGCATTGAACTTCACCATCAATCTACCCTAATGATTTTGGTTTGACAGGGTGTTAAGTGCATTCTTCTTCCTATTCCTCTGTTCCACTTATCCGTCACTGTGCAGCAATTAAGAGTGGTTTATCATGATGTTTACTTTTTAGGTAGATAAGATGAGTGACATGCTGTCTGCATGTACAACAGAAGCTGGTTAAGGACATTGTTGTAACCTTTGAGTGACATCTCAAAAATAAATTATGCTTTACATTAATATTTATTCATTTAGCTGACTCTTTTATCCAAAATAACTTACAAATGAGGATTTGTTAAATCATGAGATGAGAATGAGATGAGTTGTTCAATTCAGAATTCAGATTACTACTTTTTGATTCGAGTATATTAATTAGGCATATTTTATTCAAGTTACACTGGTTCAGCATATCTTGCTGATCTCCTGAAGCAGTATATTCACTCAAAAGCACTTCAACCAGCTGAAATG